>NW_027456916.1:0-242510 GCF_040206685.1 Ascaphus truei
AACCCTAACCCTAACCCTAACCCTAACCCTAACCCTAACCCTAACCCTAACCCTAACCCTAACCCTAACCCTAACCCTAACCCTAACCCTAACCCTAACCCTAACCCTAACCCTAACCCTAACCCTAACCCTAACCCTAACCCTAACCCTAACCCTAACCCTAACCCTAACCCTAACCCTAACCCTAACCCTAACCCTAACCCTAACCCTAACCCTAACCCTAACCCTAACCCTAACCCTAACCCTAACCCTAACCCTAACCCTAACCCTAACCCTAACCCTAACCCTAACCCTAACCCTAACCCTAACCCTAACCCTAACCCTAACCCTAACCCTAACCCTAACCCTAACCCTAACCCTAACCCTAACCCTAACCCTAACCCTAACCCTAACCCTAACCCTAACCCTAACCCTAACCCTAACCCTAACCCTAACCCTAACCCTAACCCTAACCCTAACCCTAACCCTAACCCTAACCCTAACCCTAACCCTAACCCTAACCCTAACCCTAACCCTAACCCTAACCCTAACCCTAACCCTAACCCTAACCCTAACCCTAACCCTAACCCTAACCCTAACCCTAACCCTAACCCTAACCCTAACCCTAACCCTAACCCTAACCCTAACCCTAACCCTAACCCTAACCCTAACCCTAACCCTAACCCTAACCCTAACCCTAACCCTAACCCTAACCCTAACCCTAACCCTAACCCTAACCCTAACCCTAACCCTAACCCTAACCCTAACCCTAACCCTAACCCTAACCCTAACCCTAACCCTAACCCTAACCCTAACCCTAACCCTAACCCTAACCCTAACCCTAACCCTAACCCTAACCCTAACCCTAACCCTAACCCTAACCCTAACCCTAACCCTAACCCTAACCCTAACCCTAACCCTAACCCTAACCCTAACCCTAACCCTAACCCTAACCCTAACCCTAACCCTAACCCTAACCCTAACCCTAACCCTAACCCTAACCCTAACCCTAACCCTAACCCTAACCCTAACCCTAACCCTAACCCTAACCCTAACCCTAACCCTAACCCTAACCCTAACCCTAACCCTAACCCTAACCCTAACCCTAACCCTAACCCTAACCCTAACCCTAACCCTAACCCTAACCCTAACCCTAACCCTAACCCTAACCCTAACCCTAACCCTAACCCTAACCCTAACCCTAACCCTAACCCTAACCCTAACCCTAACCCTAACCCTAACCCTAACCCTAACCCTAACCCTAACCCTAACCCTAACCCTAACCCTAACCCTAACCCTAACCCTAACCCTAACCCTAACCCTAACCCTAACCCTAACCCTAACCCTAACCCTAACCCTAACCCTAACCCTAACCCTAACCCTAACCCTAACCCTAACCCTAACCCTAACCCTAACCCTAACCCTAACCCTAACCCTAACCCTAACCCTAACCCTAACCCTAACCCTAACCCTAACCCTAACCCTAACCCTAACCCTAACCCTAACCCTAACCCTAACCCTAACCCTAACCCTAACCCTAACCCTAACCCTAACCCTAACCCTAACCCTAACCCTAACCCTAACCCTAACCCTAACCCTAACCCTAACCCTAACCCTAACCCTAACCCTAACCCTAACCCTAACCCTAACCCTAACCCTAACCCTAACCCTAACCCTAACCCTAACCCTAACCCTAACCCTAACCCTAACCCTAACCCTAACCCTAACCCTAACCCTAACCCTAACCCTAACCCTAACCCTAACCCTAACCCTAACCCTAACCCTAACCCTAACCCTAACCCTAACCCTAACCCTAACCCTAACCCTAACCCTAACCCTAACCCTAACCCTAACCCTAACCCTAACCCTAACCCTAACCCTAACCCTAACCCTAACCCTAACCCTAACCCTAACCCTAACCCTAACCCTAACCCTAACCCTAACCCTAACCCTAACCCTAACCCTAACCCTAACCCTAACCCTAACCCTAACCCTAACCCTAACCCTAACCCTAACCCTAACCCTAACCCTAACCCTAACCCTAACCCTAACCCTAACCCTAACCCTAACCCTAACCCTAACCCTAACCCTAACCCTAACCCTAACCCTAACCCTAACCCTAACCCTAACCCTAACCCTAACCCTAACCCTAACCCTAACCCTAACCCTAACCCTAACCCTAACCCTAACCCTAACCCTAACCCTAACCCTAACCCTAACCCTAACCCTAACCCTAACCCTAACCCTAACCCTAACCCTAACCCTAACCCTAACCCTAACCCTAACCCTAACCCTAACCCTAACCCTAACCCTAACCCTAACCCTAACCCTAACCCTAACCCTAACCCTAACCCTAACCCTAACCCTAACCCTAACCCTAACCCTAACCCTAACCCTAACCCTAACCCTAACCCTAACCCTAACCCTAACCCTAACCCTAACCCTAACCCTAACCCTAACCCTAACCCTAACCCTAACCCTAACCCTAACCCTAACCCTAACCCTAACCCTAACCCTAACCCTAACCCTAACCCTAACCCTAACCCTAACCCTAACCCTAACCCTAACCCTAACCCTAACCCTAACCCTAACCCTAACCCTAACCCTAACCCAACCCTAACCCTAACCCTAACCCTAACCCTAACCCTAACCCAACCCTAACCCTAACCCTAACCCTAACCCTAACCCTAACCCTAACCCTAACCCTAACCCTAACCCTAACCCTAACCCTAACCCTAACCCTAACCCTAACCCTAACCCTAACCCTAACCCTAACCCTAACCCTAACCCTAACCCTAACCCTAACCCTAACCCTAACCCTAACCCTAACCCTAACCCTAACCCTAACCCTAACCCTAACCCTAACCCTAACCCTAACCCTAACCCTAACCCTAACCCTAACCCTAACCCTAACCCTAACCCTAACCCTAACCCTAACCCTAACCCTAACCCTAACCCTAACCCTAACCCTAACCCTAACCCTAACCCTAACCCTAACCCTAACCCTAACCCTAACCCTAACCCTAACCCTAACCCTAACCCTAACCCTAACCCTAACCCTAACCCTAACCCTAACCCTAACCCTAACCCTAACCCTAACCCTAACCCTAACCCTAACCCTAACCCTAACCCTAACCCTAACCCTAACCCTAACCCTAACCCTAACCCTAACCCTAACCCTAACCCTAACCCTAACCCTAACCCTAACCCTAACCCTAACCCTAACCCTAACCCTAACCCTAACCCTAACCCTAACCCTAACCCTAACCCTAACCCTAACCCTAACCCTAACCCTAACCCTAACCCTAACCCTAACCCTAACCCTAACCCTAACCCTAACCCTAACCCTAACCCTAACCCTAACCCTAACCCTAACCCTAACCCTAACCCTAACCCTAACCCTAACCCTAACCCTAACCCTAACCCTAACCCTAACCCTAACCCTAACCCTAACCCTAACCCTAACCCTAACCCTAACCCTAACCCTAACCCTAACCCTAACCCTAACCCTAACCCTAACCCTAACCCTAACCCTAACCCTAACCCTAACCCTAACCCTAACCCTAACCCTAACCCTAACCCTAACCCTAACCCTAACCCTAACCCTAACCCTAACCCTAACCCTAACCCTAACCCTAACCCTAACCCTAACCCTAACCCTAACCCTAACCCTAACCCTAACCCTAACCCTAACCCTAACCCTAACCCTAACCCTAACCCTAACCCTAACCCTAACCCTAACCCTAACCCTAACCCTAACCCTAACCCTAACCCTAACCCTAACCCTAACCCTAACCCTAACCCTAACCCTAACCCTAACCCTAACCCTAACCCTAACCCTAACCCTAACCCTAACCCTAACCCTAACCCTAACCCTAACCCTAACCCTAACCCTAACCCTAACCCTAACCCTAACCCTAACCCTAACCCTAACCCTAACCCTAACCCTAACCCTAACCCTAACCCTAACCCTAACCCTAACCCTAACCCTAACCCTAACCCTAACCCTAACCCTAACCCTAACCCTAACCCTAACCCTAACCCTAACCCTAACCCTAACCCTAACCCTAACCCTAACCCTAACCCTAACCCTAACCCTAACCCTAACCCTAACCCTAACCCTAACCCTAACCCTAACCCTAACCCTAACCCTAACCCTAACCCTAACCCTAACCCTAACCCTAACCCTAACCCTAACCCTAACCCTAACCCTAACCCTAACCCTAACCCTAACCCTAACCCTAACCCTAACCCTAACCCTAACCCTAACCCTAACCCTAACCCTAACCCTAACCCTAACCCTAACCCTAACCCTAACCCTAACCCTAACCCTAACCCTAACCCTAACCCTAACCCTAACCCTAACCCTAACCCTAACCCTAACCCTAACCCTAACCCTAACCCTAACCCTAACCCTAACCCTAACCCTAACCCTAACCCTAACCCTAACCCTAACCCTAACCCTAACCCTAACCCTAACCCTAACCCTAACCCTAACCCTAACCCTAACCCTAACCCTAACCCTAACCCTAACCCTAACCCTAACCCTAACCCTAACCCTAACCCTAACCCTAACCCTAACCCTAACCCTAACCCTAACCCTAACCCTAACCCTAACCCTAACCCTAACCCTAACCCTAACCCTAACCCTAACCCTAACCCTAACCCTAACCCTAACCCTAACCCTAACCCTAACCCTAACCCTAACCCTAACCCTAACCCTAACCCTAACCCTAACCCTAACCCTAACCCTAACCCTAACCCTAACCCTAACCCTAACCCTAACCCTAACCCTAACCCTAACCCTAACCCTAACCCTAACCCTAACCCTAACCCTAACCCTAACCCTAACCCTAACCCTAACCCTAACCCTAACCCTAACCCTAACCCTAACCCTAACCCTAACCCTAACCCTAACCCTAACCCTAACCCTAACCCTAACCCTAACCCTAACCCTAACCCTAACCCTAACCCTAACCCTAACCCTAACCCTAACCCTAACCCTAACCCTAACCCTAACCCTAACCCTAACCCTAACCCTAACCCTAACCCTAACCCTAACCCTAACCCTAACCCTAACCCTAACCCTAACCCTAACCCTAACCCTAACCCTAACCCTAACCCTAACCCTAACCCTAACCCTAACCCTAACCCTAACCCTAACCCTAACCCTAACCCTAACCCTAACCCTAACCCTAACCCTAACCCTAACCCTAACCCTAACCCTAACCCTAACCCTAACCCTAACCCTAACCCTAACCCTAACCCTAACCCTAACCCTAACCCTAACCCTAACCCTAACCCTAACCCTAACCCTAACCCTAACCCTAACCCTAACCCTAACCCTAACCCTAACCCTAACCCTAACCCTAACCCTAACCCTAACCCTAACCCTAACCCTAACCCTAACCCTAACCCTAACCCTAACCCTAACCCTAACCCTAACCCTAACCCTAACCCTAACCCTAACCCTAACCCTAACCCTAACCCTAACCCTAACCCTAACCCTAACCCTAACCCTAACCCTAACCCTAACCCTAACCCTAACCCTAACCCTAACCCTAACCCTAACCCTAACCCTAACCCTAACCCTAACCCTAACCCTAACCCTAACCCTAACCCTAACCCTAACCCTAACCCTAACCCTAACCCTAACCCTAACCCTAACCCTAACCCTAACCCTAACCCTAACCCTAACCCTAACCCTAACCCTAACCCTAACCCTAACCCTAACCCTAACCCTAACCCTAACCCTAACCCTAACCCTAACCCTAACCCTAACCCTAACCCTAACCCTAACCCTAACCCTAACCCTAACCCTAACCCTAACCCTAACCCTAACCCTAACCCTAACCCTAACCCTAACCCTAACCCTAACCCTAACCCTAACCCTAACCCTAACCCTAACCCTAACCCTAACCCTAACCCTAACCCTAACCCTAACCCTAACCCTAACCCTAACCCTAACCCTAACCCTAACCCTAACCCTAACCCTAACCCTAACCCTAACCCTAACCCTAACCCTAACCCTAACCCTAACCCTAACCCTAACCCTAACCCTAACCCTAACCCTAACCCTAACCCTAACCCTAACCCTAACCCTAACCCTAACCCTAACCCTAACCCTAACCCTAACCCTAACCCTAACCCTAACCCTAACCCTAACCCTAACCCTAACCCTAACCCTAACCCTAACCCTAACCCTAACCCTAACCCTAACCCTAACCCTAACCCTAACCCTAACCCTAACCCTAACCCTAACCCTAACCCTAACCCTAACCCTAACCCTAACCCTAACCCTAACCCTAACCCTAACCCTAACCCTAACCCTAACCCTAACCCTAACCCTAACCCTAACCCTAACCCTAACCCTAACCCTAACCCTAACCCTAACCCTAACCCTAACCCTAACCCTAACCCTAACCCTAACCCTAACCCTAACCCTAACCCTAACCCTAACCCTAACCCTAACCCTAACCCTAACCCTAACCCTAACCCTAACCCTAACCCTAACCCTAACCCTAACCCTAACCCTAACCCTAACCCTAACCCTAACCCTAACCCTAACCCTAACCCTAACCCTAACCCTAACCCTAACCCTAACCCTAACCCTAACCCTAACCCTAACCCTAACCCTAACCCTAACCCTAACCCTAACCCTAACCCTAACCCTAACCCTAACCCTAACCCTAACCCTAACCCTAACCCTAACCCTAACCCTAACCCTAACCCTAACCCTAACCCTAACCCTAACCCTAACCCTAACCCTAACCCTAACCCTAACCCTAACCCTAACCCTAACCCTAACCCTAACCCTAACCCTAACCCTAACCCTAACCCTAACCCTAACCCTAACCCTAACCCTAACCCTAACCCTAACCCTAACCCTAACCCTAACCCTAACCCTAACCCTAACCCTAACCCTAACCCTAACCCTAACCCTAACCCTAACCCTAACCCTAACCCTAACCCTAACCCTAACCCTAACCCTAACCCTAACCCTAACCCTAACCCTAACCCTAACCCTAACCCTAACCCTAACCCTAACCCTAACCCTAACCCTAACCCTAACCCTAACCCTAACCCTAACCCTAACCCTAACCCTAACCCTAACCCTAACCCTAACCCTAACCCTAACCCTAACCCTAACCCTAACCCTAACCCTAACCCTAACCCTAACCCTAACCCTAACCCTAACCCTAACCCTAACCCTAACCCTAACCCTAACCCTAACCCTAACCCTAACCCTAACCCTAACCCTAACCCTAACCCTAACCCTAACCCTAACCCTAACCCTAACCCTAACCCTAACCCTAACCCTAACCCTAACCCTAACCCTAACCCTAACCCTAACCCTAACCCTAACCCTAACCCTAACCCTAACCCTAACCCTAACCCTAACCCTAACCCTAACCCTAACCCTAACCCTAACCCTAACCCTAACCCTAACCCTAACCCTAACCCTAACCCTAACCCTAACCCTAACCCTAACCCTAACCCTAACCCTAACCCTAACCCTAACCCTAACCCTAACCCTAACCCTAACCCTAACCCTAACCCTAACCCTAACCCTAACCCTAACCCTAACCCTAACCCTAACCCTAACCCTAACCCTAACCCTAACCCTAACCCTAACCCTAACCCTAACCCTAACCCTAACCCTAACCCTAACCCTAACCCTAACCCTAACCCTAACCCTAACCCTAACCCTAACCCTAACCCTAACCCTAACCCTAACCCTAACCCTAACCCTAACCCTAACCCTAACCCTAACCCTAACCCTAACCCTAACCCTAACCCTAACCCTAACCCTAACCCTAACCCTAACCCTAACCCTAACCCTAACCCTAACCCTAACCCTAACCCTAACCCTAACCCTAACCCTAACCCTAACCCTAACCCTAACCCTAACCCTAACCCTAACCCTAACCCTAACCCTAACCCTAACCCTAACCCTAACCCTAACCCTAACCCTAACCCTAACCCTAACCCTAACCCTAACCCTAACCCTAACCCTAACCCTAACCCTAACCCTAACCCTAACCCTAACCCTAACCCTAACCCTAACCCTAACCCTAACCCTAACCCTAACCCTAACCCTAACCCTAACCCTAACCCTAACCCTAACCCTAACCCTAACCCTAACCCTAACCCTAACCCTAACCCTAACCCTAACCCTAACCCTAACCCTAACCCTAACCCTAACCCTAACCCTAACCCTAACCCTAACCCTAACCCTAACCCTAACCCTAACCCTAACCCTAACCCTAACCCTAACCCTAACCCTAACCCTAACCCTAACCCTAACCCTAACCCTAACCCTAACCCTAACCCTAACCCTAACCCTAACCCTAACCCTAACCCTAACCCTAACCCTAACCCTAACCCTAACCCTAACCCTAACCCTAACCCTAACCCTAACCCTAACCCTAACCCTAACCCTAACCCTAACCCTAACCCTAACCCTAACCCTAACCCTAACCCTAACCCTAACCCTAACCCTAACCCTAACCCTAACCCTAACCCTAACCCTAACCCTAACCCTAACCCTAACCCTAACCCTAACCCTAACCCTAACCCTAACCCTAACCCTAACCCTAACCCTAACCCTAACCCTAACCCTAACCCTAACCCTAACCCTAACCCTAACCCTAACCCTAACCCTAACCCTAACCCTAACCCTAACCCTAACCCTAACCCTAACCCTAACCCTAACCCTAACCCTAACCCTAACCCTAACCCTAACCCTAACCCTAACCCTAACCCTAACCCTAACCCTAACCCTAACCCTAACCCTAACCCTAACCCTAACCCTAACCCTAACCCTAACCCTAACCCTAACCCTAACCCTAACCCTAACCCTAACCCTAACCCTAACCCTAACCCTAACCCTAACCCTAACCCTAACCCTAACCCTAACCCTAACCCTAACCCTAACCCTAACCCTAACCCTAACCCTAACCCTAACCCTAACCCTAACCCTAACCCTAACCCTAACCCTAACCCTAACCCTAACCCTAACCCTAACCCTAACCCTAACCCTAACCCTAACCCTAACCCTAACCCTAACCCTAACCCTAACCCTAACCCTAACCCTAACCCTAACCCTAACCCTAACCCTAACCCTAACCCTAACCCTAACCCTAACCCTAACCCTAACCCTAACCCTAACCCTAACCCTAACCCTAACCCTAACCCTAACCCTAACCCTAACCCTAACCCTAACCCTAACCCTAACCCTAACCCTAACCCTAACCCTAACCCTAACCCTAACCCTAACCCTAACCCTAACCCTAACCCTAACCCTAACCCTAACCCTAACCCTAACCCTAACCCTAACCCTAACCCTAACCCTAACCCTAACCCTAACCCTAACCCTAACCCTAACCCTAACCCTAACCCTAACCCTAACCCTAACCCTAACCCTAACCCTAACCCTAACCCTAACCCTAACCCTAACCCTAACCCTAACCCTAACCCTAACCCTAACCCTAACCCTAACCCTAACCCTAACCCTAACCCTAACCCTAACCCTAACCCTAACCCTAACCCTAACCCTAACCCTAACCCTAACCCTAACCCTAACCCTAACCCTAACCCTAACCCTAACCCTAACCCTAACCCTAACCCTAACCCTAACCCTAACCCTAACCCTAACCCTAACCCTAACCCTAACCCTAACCCTAACCCTAACCCTAACCCTAACCCTAACCCTAACCCTAACCCTAACCCTAACCCTAACCCTAACCCTAACCCTAACCCTAACCCTAACCCTAACCCTAACCCTAACCCTAACCCTAACCCTAACCCTAACCCTAACCCTAACCCTAACCCTAACCCTAACCCTAACCCTAACCCTAACCCTAACCCTAACCCTAACCCTAACCCTAACCCTAACCCTAACCCTAACCCTAACCCTAACCCTAACCCTAACCCTAACCCTAACCCTAACCCTAACCCTAACCCTAACCCTAACCCTAACCCTAACCCTAACCCTAACCCTAACCCTAACCCTAACCCTAACCCTAACCCTAACCCTAACCCTAACCCTAACCCTAACCCTAACCCTAACCCTAACCCTAACCCTAACCCTAACCCTAACCCTAACCCTAACCCTAACCCTAACCCTAACCCTAACCCTAACCCTAACCCTAACCCTAACCCTAACCCTAACCCTAACCCTAACCCTAACCCTAACCCTAACCCTAACCCTAACCCTAACCCTAACCCTAACCCTAACCCTAACCCTAACCCTAACCCTAACCCTAACCCTAACCCTAACCCTAACCCTAACCCTAACCCTAACCCTAACCCTAACCCTAACCCTAACCCTAACCCTAACCCTAACCCTAACCCTAACCCTAACCCTAACCCTAACCCTAACCCTAACCCTAACCCTAACCCTAACCCTAACCCTAACCCTAACCCTAACCCTAACCCTAACCCTAACCCTAACCCTAACCCTAACCCTAACCCTAACCCTAACCCTAACCCTAACCCTAACCCTAACCCTAACCCTAACCCTAACCCTAACCCTAACCCTAACCCTAACCCTAACCCTAACCCTAACCCTAACCCTAACCCTAACCCTAACCCTAACCCTAACCCTAACCCTAACCCTAACCCTAACCCTAACCCTAACCCTAACCCTAACCCTAACCCTAACCCTAACCCTAACCCTAACCCTAACCCTAACCCTAACCCTAACCCTAACCCTAACCCTAACCCTAACCCTAACCCTAACCCTAACCCTAACCCTAACCCTAACCCTAACCCTAACCCTAACCCTAACCCTAACCCTAACCCTAACCCTAACCCTAACCCTAACCCTAACCCTAACCCTAACCCTAACCCTAACCCTAACCCTAACCCTAACCCTAACCCTAACCCTAACCCTAACCCTAACCCTAACCCTAACCCTAACCCTAACCCTAACCCTAACCCTAACCCTAACCCTAACCCTAACCCTAACCCTAACCCTAACCCTAACCCTAACCCTAACCCTAACCCTAACCCTAACCCTAACCCTAACCCTAACCCTAACCCTAACCCTAACCCTAACCCTAACCCTAACCCTAACCCTAACCCTAACCCTAACCCTAACCCTAACCCTAACCCTAACCCTAACCCTAACCCTAACCCTAACCCTAACCCTAACCCTAACCCTAACCCTAACCCTAACCCTAACCCTAACCCTAACCCTAACCCTAACCCTAACCCTAACCCTAACCCTAACCCTAACCCTAACCCTAACCCTAACCCTAACCCTAACCCTAACCCTAACCCTAACCCTAACCCTAACCCTAACCCTAACCCTAACCCTAACCCTAACCCTAACCCTAACCCTAACCCTAACCCTAACCCTAACCCTAACCCTAACCCTAACCCTAACCCTAACCCTAAC
This sequence comes from Ascaphus truei, assembly GCF_040206685.1. NCBI lineage: Eukaryota > Metazoa > Chordata > Amphibia > Anura > Ascaphidae > Ascaphus > Ascaphus truei. The sequence continues at coordinate 11,384 of NW_027456916.1, forward strand.
CCTAACCCTAACCCTAACCCTAACCCTAACCCTAACCCTAACCCTAACCCTAACCCTAACCCACTTTTCTATTAAGCCACACCCGTTTTTAAGCCCCTCTCACCGTTTTTAAGCCCCTCCCACTTTTCTATTAAGCCCCTCCCACTTTTCTATTAAGCCCCTCCCATTTTTAAGCCCCTCCCACCGTTTTTAAGCCACTCCCACTGTTCTATTAAGCCCCTCCCACTTTTCTATTAAGCCACACCCGTTTTTAAGCCCCTCCCACCGTTTTTAAGCCCCTCCCCTTTTAAACCCCACCCACTTTCAACCCTCACTTTCAACCCTAACCCTAACCCAACCCTCACTTTCAACCCTAACCCTAACCCTAACCCTAACCCTAACTCCACCCACTGTTAAGCCCCTCCCACTTTTCTATTAAGCCCCTCCCACTTTTCTATTAAGTCACTCCCATTTTTAAGACCCTCCCACCGTTTTAAAGCCCCTCCCACTTTTCTATTGAGCCCCACCCACTTTTCTATTAAGTCACTCCCATTTTTAAGACCCTCCCACCGTTTTAAAGCCACTCCCACTTTTCTATCAAGCCCCTCCCACTTTTCTATTAAGCCACTCCCATTTTTAAGACCCTCCCACCGTTTAAAAGCCACTCCCACTTTTCTATTAAGCCCCTCCCACTTTTCTATTAAGCCACACCCGTTTTTAAGCCCCTCCCACCGTTTTTAAGCCCCTCCCCTTTTAAACCCCACCCACTTTCAACCCTCACTTTCAACCCTAACCCTAACCCAACCCTCACTTTCAACCCTAACCCTAACCCTAATCCAACCCTCACTTTTAACCCTAACCCTAACTCCACCCACTGTTAAGCCCCTCCCACTTTTCTATTAAGCCCCTCTCACTTTTCTATTAAGCCACACCCGTTTTTAAGCCCCTCCCACCGTTTTTAAGCCCCTCCCACCGTTTTTAAGCCACTCCCACTTTTCTATTAAGCCCCTCCCACTTTTCTATTAAGCCACACCCATTTTTAGCCCCCTCCCACCGTTTTAAGCCCCTCCCACCGTTTTAAAGCCACTCCCACTTTTCTATTAAGCCCCTCCCACTTTTCTATTAAGTCACTCCCATTTTTAAGACCCTCCCACCGTTTTAAAGCCACTCTCACTTTTCTATTAAGCCCCTCCCACTTTTCTATTAAGCCACACCCGTTTTTAAGCCCCTCCCACCGTTTTTAAGCCCCTCCCCTTTTAAACCCCACCCACTTTCAACCCTCACTTTCAACCCTAACCCTAACCCAACCCTTACTTTCAACCCTAACCCTAACCCTAACCCTAACCCTAACTCCACCCACTGTTAAGCCCCTCCCACTTTTCTATCAAGCCCCTCCCACTTTTCTATTAAGTCACTCCCATTTTTAAGACCCTCCCACCGTTTTAAAGCCCCTCCCACTTTTCTATTAAGCCCCACCCACTTTTCTATTAAGCCACACCCGTTTTTAAGCCCCTCTCACCGTTTTTAAGCCCCTCCCACTTTTCTATTAAGCCCCTCCCACTTTTCTATTAAGCCCCTCCCATTTTTAAGCCCCTCCCACCGTTTTTAAGCTCCTCCCACCGTTTTTAAGCCACTCCCACTGTTCTATTAAGCCCCTCCCACTTTTCTATTAAGCCACTCCCATTTTTAAGCCCCTCCCACCGTTTTAAAGCCCCTCCCATTTTTCTATTAAGCCCCTCTCACTTTTCTATTAAGTCACTCCCATTTTTAAGCCCCTCCCACCGTTTTAAAGCCCCTCCCACTTTTCTATTAAGCCCCTCCCACTTTTCTATTAAGCCCCTCCCACTTTTCTATTAAGTCACTCCCATTTTTAAGACCCTCCCACCGTTTTTAAGCCACTCCCACTTTTCTATTAAGCCCCTCCCACTTTTCTATTAAGCCACACCCATTTTTAGCCCCCTCCCACCGTTTTAAGCCCCTCCCACCGTTTTAAAGCCACTCCCACTTTTCTATTAAGCCCCTCCCACTTTTCTATTAAGTCACTCCCATTTTTAAGACCCTCCCACCGTTTTTAAGCCACTCCCACTTTTCTATTAAGCCCCTCCCACTTTTCTATTAAGCCACACCCATTTTTAGCCCCCTCCCACCGTTTTAAGCCCCTCCCACCGTTTTAAAGCCACTCCCACTTTTCTATTAAGCCCCTCCCACTTTTCTATTAAGTCACTCCCATTTTTAAGACCCTCCCACCGTTTTAAAGCCACTCTCACTTTTCTATTAAGCCCCTCCCACTTTTCTATTAAGCCACACCCGTTTTTAAGCCCCTCCCACCGTTTTTAAGCCCCTCCCCTTTTAAACCCCACCCACTTTCAACCCTCACTTTCAACCCTAACCCTAACCCAACCCTTACTTTCATCCCTAACCCTAACCCTAACCCTAACCCTAACTCCACCCACTGTTAAGCCCCTCCCACTTTTCTATCAAGCCCCTCCCACTTTTCTATTAAGTCACTCCCATTTTTAAGACCCTCCCACCGTTTTAAAGCCCCTCCCACTTTTCTATTAAGCCCCACCCACTTTTCTATTAAGCCACACCCGTTTTTAAGCCCCTCTCACCGTTTTTAAGCCCCTCCCACTTTTCTATTAAGCCCCTCCCACTTTTCTATTAAGCCCCTCCCATTTTTAAGCCCCTCCCACCGTTTTTAAGCCACTCCCACTGTTCTATTAAGCCCCTCCCACTTTTCTATTAAGCCACACCCGTTTTTAAGCCCCTCCCACCGTTTTTAAGCCCCTCCCCTTTTAAACCCCACCCACTTTCAACCCTCACTTTCAACCCTAACCCTAACCCAACCCTCACTTTCAACCCTAACCCTAACCCTAACCCTAACCCTAACTCCACCCACTGTTAAGCCCCTCCCACTTTTCTATTAAGCCCCTCCCACTTTTCTATTAAGTCACTCCCATTTTTAAGACCCTCCCACCGTTTTAAAGCCCCTCCCACTTTTCTATTGAGCCCCACCCACTTTTCTATTAAGTCACTCCCATTTTTAAGACCCTCCCACCGTTTTAAAGCCACTCCCACTTTTCTATCAAGCCCCTCCCACTTTTCTATTAAGCCACTCCCATTTTTAAGACCCTCCCACCGTTTAAAAGCCACTCCCACTTTTCTATTAAGCCCCTCCCACTTTTCTATTAAGCCACACCCGTTTTTAAGCCCCTCCCACCGTTTTTAAGCCCCTCCCCTTTTAAACCCCACCCACTTTCAACCCTCACTTTCAACCCTAACCCTAACCCAACCCTCACTTTCAACCCTAACCCTAACCCTAATCCAACCCTCACTTTTAACCCTAACCCTAACTCCACCCACTGTTAAGCCCCTCCCACTTTTCTATTAAGCCCCTCTCACTTTTCTATTAAGCCACACCCGTTTTTAAGCCCCTCCCACCGTTTTTAAGCCCCTCCCACCGTTTTTAAGCCACTCCCACTTTTCTATTAAGCCCCTCCCACTTTTCTATTAAGCCACACCCATTTTTAGCCCCCTCCCACCGTTTTAAGCCCCTCCCACCGTTTTAAAGCCACTCCCACTTTTCTATTAAGCCCCTCCCACTTTTCTATTAAGTCACTCCCATTTTTAAGACCCTCCCACCGTTTTAAAGCCACTCTCACTTTTCTATTAAGCCCCTCCCACTTTTCTATTAAGCCACACCCGTTTTTAAGCCCCTCCCACCGTTTTTAAGCCCCTCCCCTTTTAAACCCCACCCACTTTCAACCCTCACTTTCAACCCTAACCCTAACCCAACCCTTACTTTCATCCCTAACCCTAACCCTAACCCTAACCCTAACTCCACCCACTGTTAAGCCCCTCCCACTTTTCTATCAAGCCCCTCCCACTTTTCTATTAAGTCACTCCCATTTTTAAGACCCTCCCACCGTTTTAAAGCCCCTCCCACTTTTCTATTAAGCCCCACCCACTTTTCTATTAAGCCACACCCGTTTTTAAGCCCCTCTCACCGTTTTTAAGCCCCTCCCACTTTTCTATTAAGCCCCTCCCACTTTTCTATTAAGCCCCTCCCATTTTTAAGCCCCTCCCACCGTTTTTAAGCCACTCCCACTGTTCTATTAAGCCCCTCCCACTTTTCTATTAAGCCACACCCGTTTTTAAGCCCCTCCCACCGTTTTTAAGCCCCTCCCCTTTTAAACCCCACCCACTTTCAACCCTCACTTTCAACCCTAACCCTAACCCAACCCTCACTTTCAACCCTAACCCTAACCCTAACCCTAACCCTAACTCCACCCACTGTTAAGCCCCTCCCACTTTTCTATTAAGCCCCTCCCACTTTTCTATTAAGTCACTCCCATTTTTAAGACCCTCCCACCGTTTTAAAGCCCCTCCCACTTTTCTATTGAGCCCCACCCACTTTTCTATTAAGTCACTCCCATTTTTAAGACCCTCCCACCGTTTTAAAGCCACTCCCACTTTTCTATCAAGCCCCTCCCACTTTTCTATTAAGCCACTCCCATTTTTAAGACCCTCCCACCGTTTAAAAGCCACTCCCACTTTTCTATTAAGCCCCTCCCACTTTTCTATTAAGCCACACCCGTTTTTAAGCCCCTCCCACCGTTTTTAAGCCCCTCCCCTTTTAAACCCCACCCACTTTCAACCCTCACTTTCAACCCTAACCCTAACCCAACCCTCACTTTCAACCCTAACCCTAACCCTAATCCAACCCTCACTTTTAACCCTAACCCTAACTCCACCCACTGTTAAGCCCCTCCCACTTTTCTATTAAGCCCCTCTCACTTTTCTATTAAGCCACACCCGTTTTTAAGCCCCTCCCACCGTTTTTAAGCCCCTCCCACCGTTTTTAAGCCCCTCCCACTTTTCTATTAAGTCACTCCCATTTTTAAGACCCTCCCACCGTTTTTAAGCCACTCCCACTTTTCTATTAAGCCCCTCCCACTTTTCTATTAAGCCACACCCATTTTTAGCCCCCTCCCACCGTTTTAAGCCCCTCCCACCGTTTTAAAGCCACTCCCACTTTTCTATTAAGCCCCTCCCACTTTTCTATTAAGTCACTCCCATTTTTAAGACCCTCCCACCGTTTTAAAGCCACTCTCACTTTTCTATTAAGCCCCTCCCACTTTTCTATTAAGCCACACCCGTTTTTAAGCCCCTCCCACCGTTTTTAAGCCCCTCCCCTTTTAAACCCCACCCACTTTCAACCCTCACTTTCAACCCTAACCCTAACCCAACCCTTACTTTCATCCCTAACCCTAACCCTAACCCTAACCCTAACTCCACCCACTGTTAAGCCCCTCCCACTTTTCTATCAAGCCCCTCCCACTTTTCTATTAAGTCACTCCCATTTTTAAGACCCTCCCACCGTTTTAAAGCCCCTCCCACTTTTCTATTAAGCCCCACCCACTTTTCTATTAAGCCACACCCGTTTTTAAGCCCCTCTCACCGTTTTTAAGCCCCTCCCACTTTTCTATTAAGCCCCTCCCACTTTTCTATTAAGCCCCTCCCATTTTTAAGCCCCTCCCACCGTTTTTAAGCCACTCCCACTGTTCTATTAAGCCCCTCCCACTTTTCTATTAAGCCCCTCCCACTTTTCTATTAAGCCACACCCATTTTTAGCCCCCTCCCACCGTTTTAAGCCCCTCCCACCGTTTTAAAGCCACTCCCACTTTTCTATTAAGCCCCTCCCACTTTTCTATTAAGTCACTCCCATTTTTAAGACCCTCCCACCGTTTTAAAGCCACTCTCACTTTTCTATTAAGCCCCTCCCACTTTTCTATTAAGCCACACCCGTTTTTAAGCCCCTCCCACCGTTTTTAAGCCCCTCCCCTTTTAAACCCCACCCACTTTCAACCCTCACTTTCAACCCTAACCCTAACCCAACCCTCACTTTCAACCCTAACCCTAACCCTAATCCAACCCTCACTTTTAACCCTAACCCTAACTCCACCCACTGTTAAGCCCCTCCCACTTTTCTATTAAGCCCCTCTCACTTTTCTATTAAGCCACACCCGTTTTTAAGCCCCTCCCACCGTTTTTAAGCCCCTCCCACCGTTTTTAAGCCACTCCCACTTTTCTATTAAGCCCCTCCCACTTTTCTATTAAGCCACACCCATTTTTAGCCCCCTCCCACCGTTTTAAGCCCCTCCCACCGTTTTAAAGCCACTCCCACTTTTCTATTAAGCCCCTCCCACTTTTCTATTAAGTCACTCCCATTTTTAAGACCCTCCCACCGTTTTAAAGCCACTCTCACTTTTCTATTAAGCCCCTCCCACTTTTCTATTAAGCCACACCCGTTTTTAAGCCCCTCCCACCGTTTTTAAGCCCCTCCCCTTTTAAACCCCACCCACTTTCAACCCTCACTTTCAACCCTAACCCTAACCCAACCCTTACTTTCAACCCTAACCCTAACCCTAACCCTAACCCTAACTCCACCCACTGTTAAGCCCCTCCCACTTTTCTATCAAGCCCCTCCCACTTTTCTATTAAGTCACTCCCATTTTTAAGACCCTCCCACCGTTTTAAAGCCCCTCCCACTTTTCTATTAAGCCCCACCCACTTTTCTATTAAGCCACACCCGTTTTTAAGCCCCTCTCACCGTTTTTAAGCCCCTCCCACTTTTAAACCCCACCCACTTTCAACCCTCACTTTCAACCCTAACCCTAACCCAACCCTCACTTTCAACCCTAACCCTAACCCTAATCCAACCCTCACTTTTAACCCTAACCCTAACTCCACCCACTGTTAAGCCCCTCCCACTTTTCTATTAAGCCCCTCTCACTTTTCTATTAAGCCACACCCGTTTTTAAGCCCCTCCCACCGGTTTTAAGCCCCTCCCACCGTTTTTAAGCCACTCCCACTTTTCTATTAAGCCCCTCCCACTTTTCTATTAAGCCACACCCATTTTTAGCCCCCCCCCACCGTTTTAAGCCCCTCCCACCGTTTTAAAGCCACTCCCACTTTTCTATTAAGCCCCTCCCACTTTTCTATTAAGCCACACCCGTTTTTAAGCCCCTCCCACCGTTTTAAAGCCCCTCCCACTTTTCTATTAAGCCCCACCCACTTTTCTATTAAGCCACACCCGTTTTTAAGCCCCTCTCACCGTTTTTAAGCCCCTCCCACTTTTAAACCCCACCCACTTTCAACCCTCACTTTCAACCCTAACCCTAACCCAACCCTCACTTTCAACCCTAACCCTAACCCTAATCCAACCCTCACTTTTAACCCTAACCCTAACTCCACCCACTGTTAAGCCCCTCCCACTTTTCTATTAAGCCCCTCTCACTTTTCTATTAAGCCACACCCGTTTTTAAGCCCCTCCCACCGGTTTTAAGCCCCTCCCACCGTTTTTAAGCCACTCCCACTTTTCTATTAAGCCCCTCCCACTTTTCTATTAAGCCACACCCATTTTTAGCCCCCCCCCACCGTTTTAAGCCCCTCCCACCGTTTTAAAGCCACTCCCACTTTTCTATTAAGCCCCTCCCACTTTTCTATTAAGCCACACCCGTTTTTAAGCCCCTCCCACCGTTTTTAAGCCCCTCCCCTTTTAAACCCCACCCACTTTCAACCCTCACTTTCAACCCTAACCCTAACCCAACCCTCACTTTCAACCCTAACCCTAACCCTAATCCAACCCTCACTTTTAACCCTAACCCTAACTCCACCCACTGTTAAGCCCCTCCCACTTTTCTATTAAGCCCCTCTCACTTTTCTATTAAGCCACACCCGTTTTTAAGCCCCTCCCACCGTTTTTAAGCCCCTCCCACCGTTTTTAAGCCACTCCCACTTTTCTATTAAGCCCCTCCCACTTTTCTATTAAGCCACACCCATTTTTAGCCCCCTCCCACCGTTTTAAGCCCCTCCCACCGTTTTAAAGCCACTCCCACTTTTCTATTAAGCCCCTCCCACTTTTCTATTAAGTCACTCCCATTTTTAAGACCCTCCCACCGTTTTAAAGCCACTCTCACTTTTCTATTAAGCCCCTCCCACTTTTCTATTAAGCCACACCCGTTTTTAAGCCCCTCCCACCGTTTTTAAGCCCCTCCCCTTTTAAACCCCACCCACTTTCAACCCTCACTTTCAACCCTAACCCTAACCCAACCCTTACTTTCATCCCTAACCCTAACCCTAACCCTAACCCTAACTCCACCCACTGTTAAGCCCCTCCCACTTTTCTATCAAGCCCCTCCCACTTTTCTATTAAGTCACTCCCATTTTTAAGACCCTCCCACCGTTTTAAAGCCCCTCCCACTTTTCTATTAAGCCCCACCCACTTTTCTATTAAGCCACACCCGTTTTTAAGCCCCTCTCACCGTTTTTAAGCCCCTCCCACTTTTCTATTAAGCCCCTCCCACTTTTCTATTAAGCCCCTCCCATTTTTAAGCCCCTCCCACCGTTTTTAAGCCACTCCCACTGTTCTATTAAGCCCCTCCCACTTTTCTATTAAGCCACACCCGTTTTTAAGCCCCTCCCACCGTTTTTAAGCCCCTCCCCTTTTAAACCCCACCCACTTTCAACCCTCACTTTCAACCCTAACCCTAACCCAACCCTCACTTTCAACCCTAACCCTAACCCTAACCCTAACCCTAACTCCACCCACTGTTAAGCCCCTCCCACTTTTCTATTAAGCCCCTCCCACTTTTCTATTAAGTCACTCCCATTTTTAAGACCCTCCCACCGTTTTAAAGCCCCTCCCACTTTTCTATTGAGCCCCACCCACTTTTCTATTAAGTCACTCCCATTTTTAAGACCCTCCCACCGTTTTAAAGCCACTCCCACTTTTCTATCAAGCCCCTCCCACTTTTCTATTAAGCCACTCCCATTTTTAAGACCCTCCCACCGTTTAAAAGCCACTCCCACTTTTCTATTAAGCCCCTCCCACTTTTCTATTAAGCCACACCCGTTTTTAAGCCCCTCCCACCGTTTTTAAGCCCCTCCCCTTTTAAACCCCACCCACTTTCAACCCTCACTTTCAACCCTAACCCTAACCCAACCCTCACTTTCAACCCTAACCCTAACCCTAATCCAACCCTCACTTTTAACCCTAACCCTAACTCCACCCACTGTTAAGCCCCTCCCACTTTTCTATTAAGCCCCTCTCACTTTTCTATTAAGCCACACCCGTTTTTAAGCCCCTCCCACCGTTTTTAAGCCCCTCCCACCGTTTTTAAGCCCCTCCCACTTTTCTATTAAGTCACTCCCATTTTTAAGACCCTCCCACCGTTTTTAAGCCACTCCCACTTTTCTATTAAGCCCCTCCCACTTTTCTATTAAGCCACACCCATTTTTAGCCCCCTCCCACCGTTTTAAGCCCCTCCCACCGTTTTAAAGCCACTCCCACTTTTCTATTAAGCCCCTCCCACTTTTCTATTAAGTCACTCCCATTTTTAAGACCCTCCCACCGTTTTAAAGCCACTCTCACTTTTCTATTAAGCCCCTCCCACTTTTCTATTAAGCCACACCCGTTTTTAAGCCCCTCCCACCGTTTTTAAGCCCCTCCCCTTTTAAACCCCACCCACTTTCAACCCTCACTTTCAACCCTAACCCTAACCCAACCCTTACTTTCATCCCTAACCCTAACCCTAACCCTAACCCTAACTCCACCCACTGTTAAGCCCCTCCCACTTTTCTATCAAGCCCCTCCCACTTTTCTATTAAGTCACTCCCATTTTTAAGACCCTCCCACCGTTTTAAAGCCCCTCCCACTTTTCTATTAAGCCCCACCCACTTTTCTATTAAGCCACACCCGTTTTTAAGCCCCTCTCACCGTTTTTAAGCCCCTCCCACTTTTCTATTAAGCCCCTCCCACTTTTCTATTAAGCCCCTCCCATTTTTAAGCCCCTCCCACCGTTTTTAAGCCACTCCCACTGTTCTATTAAGCCCCTCCCACTTTTCTATTAAGCCCCTCCCACTTTTCTATTAAGCCACACCCATTTTTAGCCCCCTCCCACCGTTTTAAGCCCCTCCCACCGTTTTAAAGCCACTCCCACTTTTCTATTAAGCCCCTCCCACTTTTCTATTAAGTCACTCCCATTTTTAAGACCCTCCCACCGTTTTAAAGCCACTCTCACTTTTCTATTAAGCCCCTCCCACTTTTCTATTAAGCCACACCCGTTTTTAAGCCCCTCCCACCGTTTTTAAGCCCCTCCCCTTTTAAACCCCACCCACTTTCAACCCTCACTTTCAACCCTAACCCTAACCCAACCCTCACTTTCAACCCTAACCCTAACCCTAATCCAACCCTCACTTTTAACCCTAACCCTAACTCCACCCACTGTTAAGCCCCTCCCACTTTTCTATTAAGCCCCTCTCACTTTTCTATTAAGCCACACCCGTTTTTAAGCCCCTCCCACCGTTTTTAAGCCCCTCCCACCGTTTTTAAGCCACTCCCACTTTTCTATTAAGCCCCTCCCACTTTTCTATTAAGCCACACCCATTTTTAGCCCCCTCCCACCGTTTTAAGCCCCTCCCACCGTTTTAAAGCCACTCCCACTTTTCTATTAAGCCCCTCCCACTTTTCTATTAAGTCACTCCCATTTTTAAGACCCTCCCACCGTTTTAAAGCCACTCTCACTTTTCTATTAAGCCCCTCCCACTTTTCTATTAAGCCACACCCGTTTTTAAGCCCCTCCCACCGTTTTTAAGCCCCTCCCCTTTTAAACCCCACCCACTTTCAACCCTCACTTTCAACCCTAACCCTAACCCAACCCTTACTTTCAACCCTAACCCTAACCCTAACCCTAACCCTAACTCCACCCACTGTTAAGCCCCTCCCACTTTTCTATCAAGCCCCTCCCACTTTTCTATTAAGTCACTCCCATTTTTAAGACCCTCCCACCGTTTTAAAGCCCCTCCCACTTTTCTATTAAGCCCCACCCACTTTTCTATTAAGCCACACCCGTTTTTAAGCCCCTCTCACCGTTTTTAAGCCCCTCCCACTTTTAAACCCCACCCACTTTCAACCCTCACTTTCAACCCTAACCCTAACCCAACCCTCACTTTCAACCCTAACCCTAACCCTAATCCAACCCTCACTTTTAACCCTAACCCTAACTCCACCCACTGTTAAGCCCCTCCCACTTTTCTATTAAGCCCCTCTCACTTTTCTATTAAGCCACACCCGTTTTTAAGCCCCTCCCACCGGTTTTAAGCCCCTCCCACCGTTTTTAAGCCACTCCCACTTTTCTATTAAGCCCCTCCCACTTTTCTATTAAGCCACACCCATTTTTAGCCCCCCCCCACCGTTTTAAGCCCCTCCCACCGTTTTAAAGCCACTCCCACTTTTCTATTAAGCCCCTCCCACTTTTCTATTAAGTCACTCCCATTTTTAAGACCCTCCCACCGTTTTAAAGCCACTCTCACTTTTCTATTAAGCCCCTCCCACTTTTCTATTAAGCCACACCCGTTTTTAAGCCCCTCCCACCGTTTTTAAGCCCCTCCCCTTTTAAACCCCACCCACTTTCAACCCTCACTTTCAACCCTAACCCTAACCCAACCCTTACTTTCAACCCTAACCCTAACCCTAACCCTAACCCTAACTCCACCCACTGTTAAGCCCCTCCCACTTTTCTATCAAGCCCCTCCCACTTTTCTATTAAGTCACTCCCATTTTTAAGACCCTCCCACCGTTTTAAAGCCCCTCCCACTTTTCTATTAAGCCCCACCCACTTTTCTATTAAGCCACACCCGTTTTTAAGCCCCTCTCACCGTTTTTAAGCCCCTCCCACTTTTCTATTAAGCCCCTCCCACTTTTCTATTAAGCCCCTCCCATTTTTAAGCCCCTCCCACCGTTTTTAAGCTCCTCCCACCGTTTTTAAGCCACTCCCACTGTTCTATTAAGCCCCTCCCACTTTTCTATTAAGCCACTCCCATTTTTAAGCCCCTCCCACCGTTTTAAAGCCCCTCCCATTTTTCTATTAAGCCCCTCTCACTTTTCTATTAAGTCACTCCCATTTTTAAGCCCCTCCCACCGTTTTAAAGCCCCTCCCACTTTTCTATTAAGCCCCTCCCACTTTTCTATTAAGCCCCTCCCACTTTTCTATTAAGTCACTCCCATTTTTAAGACCCTCCCACCGTTTTTAAGCCACTCCCACTTTTCTATTAAGCCCCTCCCACTTTTCTATTAAGCCACACCCATTTTTAGCCCCCTCCCACCGTTTTAAGCCCCTCCCACCGTTTTAAAGCCACTCCCACTTTTCTATTAAGCCCCTCCCACTTTTCTATTAAGTCACTCCCATTTTTAAGACCCTCCCACCGTTTTTAAGCCACTCCCACTTTTCTATTAAGCCCCTCCCACTTTTCTATTAAGCCACACCCATTTTTAGCCCCCTCCCACCGTTTTAAGCCCCTCCCACCGTTTTAAAGCCACTCCCACTTTTCTATTAAGCCCCTCCCACTTTTCTATTAAGTCACTCCCATTTTTAAGACCCTCCCACCGTTTTAAAGCCACTCTCACTTTTCTATTAAGCCCCTCCCACTTTTCTATTAAGCCACACCCGTTTTTAAGCCCCTCCCACCGTTTTTAAGCCCCTCCCCTTTTAAACCCCACCCACTTTCAACCCTCACTTTCAACCCTAACCCTAACCCAACCCTTACTTTCATCCCTAACCCTAACCCTAACCCTAACCCTAACTCCACCCACTGTTAAGCCCCTCCCACTTTTCTATCAAGCCCCTCCCACTTTTCTATTAAGTCACTCCCATTTTTAAGACCCTCCCACCGTTTTAAAGCCCCTCCCACTTTTCTATTAAGCCCCACCCACTTTTCTATTAAGCCACACCCGTTTTTAAGCCCCTCTCACCGTTTTTAAGCCCCTCCCACTTTTCTATTAAGCCCCTCCCACTTTTCTATTAAGCCCCTCCCATTTTTAAGCCCCTCCCACCGTTTTTAAGCCACTCCCACTGTTCTATTAAGCCCCTCCCACTTTTCTATTAAGCCACACCCGTTTTTAAGCCCCTCCCACCGTTTTTAAGCCCCTCCCCTTTTAAACCCCACCCACTTTCAACCCTCACTTTCAACCCTAACCCTAACCCAACCCTCACTTTCAACCCTAACCCTAACCCTAACCCTAACCCTAACTCCACCCACTGTTAAGCCCCTCCCACTTTTCTATTAAGCCCCTCCCACTTTTCTATTAAGTCACTCCCATTTTTAAGACCCTCCCACCGTTTTAAAGCCCCTCCCACTTTTCTATTGAGCCCCACCCACTTTTCTATTAAGTCACTCCCATTTTTAAGACCCTCCCACCGTTTTAAAGCCACTCCCACTTTTCTATCAAGCCCCTCCCACTTTTCTATTAAGCCACTCCCATTTTTAAGACCCTCCCACCGTTTAAAAGCCACTCCCACTTTTCTATTAAGCCCCTCCCACTTTTCTATTAAGCCACACCCGTTTTTAAGCCCCTCCCACCGTTTTTAAGCCCCTCCCCTTTTAAACCCCACCCACTTTCAACCCTCACTTTCAACCCTAACCCTAACCCAACCCTCACTTTCAACCCTAACCCTAACCCTAATCCAACCCTCACTTTTAACCCTAACCCTAACTCCACCCACTGTTAAGCCCCTCCCACTTTTCTATTAAGCCCCTCTCACTTTTCTATTAAGCCACACCCGTTTTTAAGCCCCTCCCACCGTTTTTAAGCCCCTCCCACCGTTTTTAAGCCACTCCCACTTTTCTATTAAGCCCCTCCCACTTTTCTATTAAGCCACACCCATTTTTAGCCCCCTCCCACCGTTTTAAGCCCCTCCCACCGTTTTAAAGCCACTCCCACTTTTCTATTAAGCCCCTCCCACTTTTCTATTAAGTCACTCCCATTTTTAAGACCCTCCCACCGTTTTAAAGCCACTCTCACTTTTCTATTAAGCCCCTCCCACTTTTCTATTAAGCCACACCCGTTTTTAAGCCCCTCCCACCGTTTTTAAGCCCCTCCCCTTTTAAACCCCACCCACTTTCAACCCTCACTTTCAACCCTAACCCTAACCCAACCCTTACTTTCAACCCTAACCCTAACCCTAACCCTAACCCTAACTCCACCCACTGTTAAGCCCCTCCCACTTTTCTATCAAGCCCCTCCCACTTTTCTATTAAGTCACTCCCATTTTTAAGACCCTCCCACCGTTTTAAAGCCCCTCCCACTTTTCTATTAAGCCCCACCCACTTTTCTATTAAGCCACACCCGTTTTTAAGCCCCTCTCACCGTTTTTAAGCCCCTCCCACTTTTCTATTAAGCCCCTCCCACTTTTCTATTAAGCCCCTCCCATTTTTAAGCCCCTCCCACCGTTTTTAAGCTCCTCCCACCGTTTTTAAGCCACTCCCACTGTTCTATTAAGCCCCTCCCACTTTTCTATTAAGCCACTCCCATTTTTAAGCCCCTCCCACCGTTTTAAAGCCCCTCCCATTTTTCTATTAAGCCCCTCTCACTTTTCTATTAAGTCACTCCCATTTTTAAGCCCCTCCCACCGTTTTAAAGCCCCTCCCACTTTTCTATTAAGCCCCTCCCACTTTTCTATTAAGCCCCTCCCACTTTTCTATTAAGTCACTCCCATTTTTAAGACCCTCCCACCGTTTTTAAGCCACTCCCACTTTTCTATTAAGCCCCTCCCACTTTTCTATTAAGCCACACCCATTTTTAGCCCCCTCCCACCGTTTTAAGCCCCTCCCACCGTTTTAAAGCCACTCCCACTTTTCTATTAAGCCCCTCCCACTTTTCTATTAAGTCACTCCCATTTTTAAGACCCTCCCACCGTTTTTAAGCCACTCCCACTTTTCTATTAAGCCCCTCCCACTTTTCTATTAAGCCACACCCATTTTTAGCCCCCTCCCACCGTTTTAAGCCCCTCCCACCGTTTTAAAGCCACTCCCACTTTTCTATTAAGCCCCTCCCACTTTTCTATTAAGTCACTCCCATTTTTAAGACCCTCCCACCGTTTTAAAGCCACTCTCACTTTTCTATTAAGCCCCTCCCACTTTTCTATTAAGCCACACCCGTTTTTAAGCCCCTCCCACCGTTTTTAAGCCCCTCCCCTTTTAAACCCCACCCACTTTCAACCCTCACTTTCAACCCTAACCCTAACCCAACCCTTACTTTCATCCCTAACCCTAACCCTAACCCTAACCCTAACTCCACCCACTGTTAAGCCCCTCCCACTTTTCTATCAAGCCCCTCCCACTTTTCTATTAAGTCACTCCCATTTTTAAGACCCTCCCACCGTTTTAAAGCCCCTCCCACTTTTCTATTAAGCCCCACCCACTTTTCTATTAAGCCACACCCGTTTTTAAGCCCCTCTCACCGTTTTTAAGCCCCTCCCACTTTTCTATTAAGCCCCTCCCACTTTTCTATTAAGCCCCTCCCATTTTTAAGCCCCTCCCACCGTTTTTAAGCCACTCCCACTGTTCTATTAAGCCCCTCCCACTTTTCTATTAAGCCACACCCGTTTTTAAGCCCCTCCCACCGTTTTTAAGCCCCTCCCCTTTTAAACCCCACCCACTTTCAACCCTCACTTTCAACCCTAACCCTAACCCAACCCTCACTTTCAACCCTAACCCTAACCCTAACCCTAACCCTAACTCCACCCACTGTTAAGCCCCTCCCACTTTTCTATTAAGCCCCTCCCACTTTTCTATTAAGTCACTCCCATTTTTAAGACCCTCCCACCGTTTTAAAGCCCCTCCCACTTTTCTATTGAGCCCCACCCACTTTTCTATTAAGTCACTCCCATTTTTAAGACCCTCCCACCGTTTTAAAGCCACTCCCACTTTTCTATCAAGCCCCTCCCACTTTTCTATTAAGCCACTCCCATTTTTAAGACCCTCCCACCGTTTAAAAGCCACTCCCACTTTTCTATTAAGCCCCTCCCACTTTTCTATTAAGCCACACCCGTTTTTAAGCCCCTCCCACCGTTTTTAAGCCCCTCCCCTTTTAAACCCCACCCACTTTCAACCCTCACTTTCAACCCTAACCCTAACCCAACCCTCACTTTCAACCCTAACCCTAACCCTAATCCAACCCTCACTTTTAACCCTAACCCTAACTCCACCCACTGTTAAGCCCCTCCCACTTTTCTATTAAGCCCCTCTCACTTTTCTATTAAGCCACACCCGTTTTTAAGCCCCTCCCACCGTTTTTAAGCCCCTCCCACCGTTTTTAAGCCACTCCCACTTTTCTATTAAGCCCCTCCCACTTTTCTATTAAGCCACACCCATTTTTAGCCCCCTCCCACCGTTTTAAGCCCCTCCCACCGTTTTAAAGCCACTCCCACTTTTCTATTAAGCCCCTCCCACTTTTCTATTAAGTCACTCCCATTTTTAAGACCCTCCCACCGTTTTAAAGCCACTCTCACTTTTCTATTAAGCCCCTCCCACTTTTCTATTAAGCCACACCCGTTTTTAAGCCCCTCCCACCGTTTTTAAGCCCCTCCCCTTTTAAACCCCACCCACTTTCAACCCTCACTTTCAACCCTAACCCTAACCCAACCCTTACTTTCAACCCTAACCCTAACCCTAACCCTAACCCTAACTCCACCCACTGTTAAGCCCCTCCCACTTTTCTATCAAGCCCCTCCCACTTTTCTATTAAGTCACTCCCATTTTTAAGACCCTCCCACCGTTTTAAAGCCCCTCCCACTTTTCTATTAAGCCCCACCCACTTTTCTATTAAGCCACACCCGTTTTTAAGCCCCTCTCACCGTTTTTAAGCCCCTCCCACTTTTCTATTAAGCCCCTCCCACTTTTCTATTAAGCCCCTCCCATTTTTAAGCCCCTCCCACCGTTTTTAAGCTCCTCCCACCGTTTTTAAGCCACTCCCACTGTTCTATTAAGCCCCTCCCACTTTTCTATTAAGCCACTCCCATTTTTAAGCCCCTCCCACCGTTTTAAAGCCCCTCCCATTTTTCTATTAAGCCCCTCTCACTTTTCTATTAAGTCACTCCCATTTTTAAGCCCCTCCCACCGTTTTAAAGCCCCTCCCACTTTTCTATTAAGCCCCTCCCACTTTTCTATTAAGCCCCTCCCACTTTTCTATTAAGTCACTCCCATTTTTAAGACCCTCCCACCGTTTTTAAGCCACTCCCACTTTTCTATTAAGCCCCTCCCACTTTTCTATTAAGCCACACCCATTTTTAGCCCCCTCCCACCGTTTTAAGCCCCTCCCACCGTTTTAAAGCCACTCCCACTTTTCTATTAAGCCCCTCCCACTTTTCTATTAAGTCACTCCCATTTTTAAGACCCTCCCACCGTTTTTAAGCCACTCCCACTTTTCTATTAAGCCCCTCCCACTTTTCTATTAAGCCACACCCATTTTTAGCCCCCTCCCACCGTTTTAAGCCCCTCCCACCGTTTTAAAGCCACTCCCACTTTTCTATTAAGCCCCTCCCACTTTTCTATTAAGTCACTCCCATTTTTAAGACCCTCCCACCGTTTTAAAGCCACTCTCACTTTTCTATTAAGCCCCTCCCACTTTTCTATTAAGCCACACCCGTTTTTAAGCCCCTCCCACCGTTTTTAAGCCCCTCCCCTTTTAAACCCCACCCACTTTCAACCCTCACTTTCAACCCTAACCCTAACCCAACCCTTACTTTCATCCCTAACCCTAACCCTAACCCTAACCCTAACTCCACCCACTGTTAAGCCCCTCCCACTTTTCTATCAAGCCCCTCCCACTTTTCTATTAAGTCACTCCCATTTTTAAGACCCTCCCACCGTTTTAAAGCCCCTCCCACTTTTCTATTAAGCCCCACCCACTTTTCTATTAAGCCACACCCGTTTTTAAGCCCCTCTCACCGTTTTTAAGCCCCTCCCACTTTTCTATTAAGCCCCTCCCACTTTTCTATTAAGCCCCTCCCATTTTTAAGCCCCTCCCACCGTTTTTAAGCCACTCCCACTGTTCTATTAAGCCCCTCCCACTTTTCTATTAAGCCACACCCGTTTTTAAGCCCCTCCCACCGTTTTTAAGCCCCTCCCCTTTTAAACCCCACCCACTTTCAACCCTCACTTTCAACCCTAACCCTAACCCAACCCTCACTTTCAACCCTAACCCTAACCCTAACCCTAACCCTAACTCCACCCACTGTTAAGCCCCTCCCACTTTTCTATTAAGCCCCTCCCACTTTTCTATTAAGTCACTCCCATTTTTAAGACCCTCCCACCGTTTTAAAGCCCCTCCCACTTTTCTATTGAGCCCCACCCACTTTTCTATTAAGTCACTCCCATTTTTAAGACCCTCCCACCGTTTTAAAGCCACTCCCACTTTTCTATCAAGCCCCTCCCACTTTTCTATTAAGCCACTCCCATTTTTAAGACCCTCCCACCGTTTAAAAGCCACTCCCACTTTTCTATTAAGCCCCTCCCACTTTTCTATTAAGCCACACCCGTTTTTAAGCCCCTCCCACCGTTTTTAAGCCCCTCCCCTTTTAAACCCCACCCACTTTCAACCCTCACTTTCAACCCTAACCCTAACCCAACCCTCACTTTCAACCCTAACCCTAACCCTAATCCAACCCTCACTTTTAACCCTAACCCTAACTCCACCCACTGTTAAGCCCCTCCCACTTTTCTATTAAGCCCCTCTCACTTTTCTATTAAGCCACACCCGTTTTTAAGCCCCTCCCACCGTTTTTAAGCCCCTCCCACCGTTTTTAAGCCACTCCCACTTTTCTATTAAGCCCCTCCCACTTTTCTATTAAGCCACACCCATTTTTAGCCCCCTCCCACCGTTTTAAGCCCCTCCCACCGTTTTAAAGCCACTCCCACTTTTCTATTAAGCCCCTCCCACTTTTCTATTAAGTCACTCCCATTTTTAAGACCCTCCCACCGTTTTAAAGCCACTCTCACTTTTCTATTAAGCCCCTCCCACTTTTCTATTAAGCCACACCCGTTTTTAAGCCCCTCCCACCGTTTTTAAGCCCCTCCCCTTTTAAACCCCACCCACTTTCAACCCTCACTTTCAACCCTAACCCTAACCCAACCCTTACTTTCATCCCTAACCCTAACCCTAACCCTAACCCTAACTCCACCCACTGTTAAGCCCCTCCCACTTTTCTATCAAGCCCCTCCCACTTTTCTATTAAGTCACTCCCATTTTTAAGACCCTCCCACCGTTTTAAAGCCCCTCCCACTTTTCTATTAAGCCCCACCCACTTTTCTATTAAGCCACACCCGTTTTTAAGCCCCTCTCACCGTTTTTAAGCCCCTCCCACTTTTCTATTAAGCCCCTCCCACTTTTCTATTAAGCCCCTCCCATTTTTAAGCCCCTCCCACCGTTTTTAAGCCACTCCCACTGTTCTATTAAGCCCCTCCCACTTTTCTATTAAGCCACACCCGTTTTTAAGCCCCTCCCACCGTTTTTAAGCCCCTCCCCTTTTAAACCCCACCCACTTTCAACCCTCACTTTCAACCCTAACCCTAACCCAACCCTCACTTTCAACCCTAACCCTAACCCTAACCCTAACCCTAACTCCACCCACTGTTAAGCCCCTCCCACTTTTCTATTAAGCCCCTCCCACTTTTCTATTAAGTCACTCCCATTTTTAAGACCCTCCCACCGTTTTAAAGCCCCTCCCACTTTTCTATTGAGCCCCACCCACTTTTCTATTAAGTCACTCCCATTTTTAAGACCCTCCCACCGTTTTAAAGCCACTCCCACTTTTCTATCAAGCCCCTCCCACTTTTCTATTAAGCCACTCCCATTTTTAAGACCCTCCCACCGTTTAAAAGCCACTCCCACTTTTCTATTAAGCCCCTCCCACTTTTCTATTAAGCCACACCCGTTTTTAAGCCCCTCCCACCGTTTTTAAGCCCCTCCCCTTTTAAACCCCACCCACTTTCAACCCTCACTTTCAACCCTAACCCTAACCCAACCCTCACTTTCAACCCTAACCCTAACCCTAATCCAACCCTCACTTTTAACCCTAACCCTAACTCCACCCACTGTTAAGCCCCTCCCACTTTTCTATTAAGCCCCTCTCACTTTTCTATTAAGCCACACCCGTTTTTAAGCCCCTCCCACCGTTTTTAAGCCCCTCCCACCGTTTTTAAGCCACTCCCACTTTTCTATTAAGCCCCTCCCACTTTTCTATTAAGCCACACCCATTTTTAGCCCCCTCCCACCGTTTTAAGCCCCTCCCACCGTTTTAAAGCCACTCCCACTTTTCTATTAAGCCCCTCCCACTTTTCTATTAAGTCACTCCCATTTTTAAGACCCTCCCACCGTTTTAAAGCCACTCTCACTTTTCTATTAAGCCCCTCCCACTTTTCTATTAAGCCCCACCCACTTTTCTATTAAGCCACACCCGTTTTTAAGCCCCTCTCACCGTTTTTAAGCCCCTCCCACTTTTCTATTAAGCCCCTCCCACTTTTCTATTAAGCCCCTCCCATTTTTAAGCCCCTCCCACCGTTTTTAAGCCACTCCCACTGTTCTATTAAGCCCCTCCCACTTTTCTATTAAGCCACACCCGTTTTTAAGCCCCTCCCACCGTTTTTAAGCCCCTCCCCTTTTAAACCCCACCCACTTTCAACCCTCACTTTCAACCCTAACCCTAACCCAACCCTCACTTTCAACCCTAACCCTAACCCTAACCCTAACCCTAACTCCACCCACTGTTAAGCCCCTCCCACTTTTCTATTAAGCCCCTCCCACTTTTCTATTAAGTCACTCCCATTTTTAAGACCCTCCCACCGTTTTAAAGCCCCTCCCACTTTTCTATTGAGCCCCACCCACTTTTCTATTAAGTCACTCCCATTTTTAAGACCCTCCCACCGTTTTAAAGCCACTCCCACTTTTCTATCAAGCCCCTCCCACTTTTCTATTAAGCCACTCCCATTTTTAAGACCCTCCCACCGTTTAAAAGCCACTCCCACTTTTCTATTAAGCCCCTCCCACTTTTCTATTAAGCCACACCCGTTTTTAAGCCCCTCCCACCGTTTTTAAGCCCCTCCCCTTTTAAACCCCACCCACTTTCAACCCTCACTTTCAACCCTAACCCTAACCCAACCCTCACTTTCAACCCTAACCCTAACCCTAATCCAACCCTCACTTTTAACCCTAACCCTAACTCCACCCACTGTTAAGCCCCTCCCACTTTTCTATTAAGCCCCTCTCACTTTTCTATTAAGCCACACCCGTTTTTAAGCCCCTCCCACCGTTTTTAAGCCCCTCCCACCGTTTTTAAGCCACTCCCACTTTTCTATTAAGCCCCTCCCACTTTTCTATTAAGCCACACCCATTTTTAGCCCCCTCCCACCGTTTTAAGCCCCTCCCACCGTTTTAAAGCCACTCCCACTTTTCTATTAAGCCCCTCCCACTTTTCTATTAAGTCACTCCCATTTTTAAGACCCTCCCACCGTTTTAAAGCCACTCTCACTTTTCTATTAAGCCCCTCCCACTTTTCTATTAAGCCACACCCGTTTTTAAGCCCCTCCCACCGTTTTTAAGCCCCTCCCCTTTTAAACCCCACCCACTTTCAACCCTCACTTTCAACCCTAACCCTAACCCAACCCTTACTTTCATCCCTAACCCTAACCCTAACCCTAACCCTAACTCCACCCACTGTTAAGCCCCTCCCACTTTTCTATCAAGCCCCTCCCACTTTTCTATTAAGTCACTCCCATTTTTAAGACCCTCCCACCGTTTTAAAGCCCCTCCCACTTTTCTATTAAGCCCCACCCACTTTTCTATTAAGCCACACCCGTTTTTAAGCCCCTCTCACCGTTTTTAAGCCCCTCCCACTTTTCTATTAAGCCCCTCCCACTTTTCTATTAAGCCCCTCCCATTTTTAAGCCCCTCCCACCGTTTTTAAGCCACTCCCACTGTTCTATTAAGCCCCTCCCACTTTTCTATTAAGCCACACCCGTTTTTAAGCCCCTCCCACCGTTTTTAAGCCCCTCCCCTTTTAAACCCCACCCACTTTCAACCCTCACTTTCAACCCTAACCCTAACCCAACCCTCACTTTCAACCCTAACCCTAACCCTAACCCTAACCCTAACTCCACCCACTGTTAAGCCCCTCCCACTTTTCTATTAAGCCCCTCCCACTTTTCTATTAAGTCACTCCCATTTTTAAGACCCTCCCACCGTTTTAAAGCCCCTCCCACTTTTCTATTGAGCCCCACCCACTTTTCTATTAAGTCACTCCCATTTTTAAGACCCTCCCACCGTTTTAAAGCCACTCCCACTTTTCTATCAAGCCCCTCCCACTTTTCTATTAAGCCACTCCCATTTTTAAGACCCTCCCACCGTTTAAAAGCCACTCCCACTTTTCTATTAAGCCCCTCCCACTTTTCTATTAAGCCACACCCGTTTTTAAGCCCCTCCCACCGTTTTTAAGCCCCTCCCCTTTTAAACCCCACCCACTTTCAACCCTCACTTTCAACCCTAACCCTAACCCAACCCTCACTTTCAACCCTAACCCTAACCCTAATCCAACCCTCACTTTTAACCCTAACCCTAACTCCACCCACTGTTAAGCCCCTCCCACTTTTCTATTAAGCCCCTCTCACTTTTCTATTAAGCCACACCCGTTTTTAAGCCCCTCCCACCGTTTTTAAGCCCCTCCCACCGTTTTTAAGCCACTCCCACTTTTCTATTAAGCCCCTCCCACTTTTCTATTAAGCCACACCCATTTTTAGCCCCCTCCCACCGTTTTAAGCCCCTCCCACCGTTTTAAAGCCACTCCCACTTTTCTATTAAGCCCCTCCCACTTTTCTATTAAGTCACTCCCATTTTTAAGACCCTCCCACCGTTTTAAAGCCACTCTCACTTTTCTATTAAGCCCCTCCCACTTTTCTATTAAGCCACACCCGTTTTTAAGCCCCTCCCACCGTTTTTAAGCCCCTCCCCTTTTAAACCCCACCCACTTTCAACCCTCACTTTCAACCCTAACCCTAACCCAACCCTTACTTTCAACCCTAACCCTAACCCTAACCCTAACCCTAACTCCACCCACTGTTAAGCCCCTCCCACTTTTCTATCAAGCCCCTCCCACTTTTCTATTAAGTCACTCCCATTTTTAAGACCCTCCCACCGTTTTAAAGCCCCTCCCACTTTTCTATTAAGCCCCACCCACTTTTCTATTAAGCCACACCCGTTTTTAAGCCCCTCTCACCGTTTTTAAGCCCCTCCCACTTTTCTATTAAGCCCCTCCCACTTTTCTATTAAGCCCCTCCCATTTTTAAGCCCCTCCCACCGTTTTTAAGCTCCTCCCACCGTTTTTAAGCCACTCCCACTGTTCTATTAAGCCCCTCCCACTTTTCTATTAAGCCACTCCCATTTTTAAGCCCCTCCCACCGTTTTAAAGCCCCTCCCATTTTTCTATTAAGCCCCTCTCACTTTTCTATTAAGTCACTCCCATTTTTAAGCCCCTCCCACCGTTTTAAAGCCCCTCCCACTTTTCTATTAAGCCCCTCCCACTTTTCTATTAAGCCCCTCCCACTTTTCTATTAAGTCACTCCCATTTTTAAGACCCTCCCACCGTTTTTAAGCCACTCCCACTTTTCTATTAAGCCCCTCCCACTTTTCTATTAAGCCACACCCATTTTTAGCCCCCTCCCACCGTTTTAAGCCCCTCCCACCGTTTTAAAGCCACTCCCACTTTTCTATTAAGCCCCTCCCACTTTTCTATTAAGTCACTCCCATTTTTAAGACCCTCCCACCGTTTTTAAGCCACTCCCACTTTTCTATTAAGCCCCTCCCACTTTTCTATTAAGCCACACCCATTTTTAGCCCCCTCCCACCGTTTTAAGCCCCTCCCACCGTTTTAAAGCCACTCCCACTTTTCTATTAAGCCCCTCCCACTTTTCTATTAAGTCACTCCCATTTTTAAGACCCTCCCACCGTTTTAAAGCCACTCTCACTTTTCTATTAAGCCCCTCCCACTTTTCTATTAAGCCCCTCCCACTTTTCTATTAAGCCCCTCCCATTTTTAAGCCCCTCCCACCGTTTTTAAGCCACTCCCACTGTTCTATTAAGCCCCTCCCACTTTTCTATTAAGCCACACCCGTTTTTAAGCCCCTCCCACCGTTTTTAAGCCCCTCCCCTTTTAAACCCCACCCACTTTCAACCCTCACTTTCAACCCTAACCCTAACCCAACCCTCACTTTCAACCCTAACCCTAACCCTAACCCTAACCCTAACTCCACCCACTGTTAAGCCCCTCCCACTTTTCTATTAAGCCCCTCCCACTTTTCTATTAAGTCACTCCCATTTTTAAGACCCTCCCACCGTTTTAAAGCCACTCTCACTTTTCTATTAAGCCCCTCCCACTTTTCTATTAAGCCACACCCGTTTTTAAGCCCCTCCCACCGTTTTTAAGCCCCTCCCCTTTTAAACCCCACCCACTTTCAACCCTCACTTTCAACCCTAACCCTAACCCAACCCTCACTTTCAACCCTAACCCTAACCCTAACCCTAACCCTAACTCCACCCACTGTTAAGCCCCTCCCACTTTTCTATCAAGCCCCTCCCACTTTTCTATTAAGTCACTCCCATTTTTAAGACCCTCCCACCGTTTTAAAGCCCCTCCCACTTTTCTATTAAGCCCCACCCACTTTTCTATTAAGCCACACCCGTTTTTAAGCCCCTCTCACCGTTTTTAAGCCCCTCCCACTTTTCTATTAAGCCCCTCCCACTTTTCTATTAAGCCCCTCCCATTTTTAAGCCCCTCCCACCGTTTTTAAGCCACTCCCACTGTTCTATTAAGCCCCTCCCACTTTTCTATTAAGCCACACCCGTTTTTAAGCCC
Organism: Ascaphus truei; assembly: GCF_040206685.1. NCBI lineage: Eukaryota > Metazoa > Chordata > Amphibia > Anura > Ascaphidae > Ascaphus > Ascaphus truei. The sequence goes on from NW_027456916.1 coordinate 36,106, forward strand.
CTCCCACCGTTTTTAAGCCCCTCCCCTTTTAAACCCCACCCACTTTCAACCCTCACTTTCAACCCTAACCCTAACCCAACCCTCACTTTCAACCCTAACCCTAACCCTAATCCAACCCTCACTTTTAACCCTAACCCTAACTCCACCCACTGTTAAGCCCCTCCCACTTTTCTATTAAGCCCCTCTCACTTTTCTATTAAGCCACACCCGTTTTTAAGCCCCTCCCACCGTTTTTAAGCCCCTCCCACCGTTTTTAAGCCACTCCCACTTTTCTATTAAGCCCCTCCCACTTTTCTATTAAGCCACACCCATTTTTAGCCCCCTCCCACCGTTTTAAGCCCCTCCCACCGTTTTAAAGCCACTCCCACTTTTCTATTAAGCCCCTCCCACTTTTCTATTAAGTCACTCCCATTTTTAAGACCCTCCCACCGTTTTAAAGCCACTCTCACTTTTCTATTAAGCCCCTCCCACTTTTCTATTAAGCCACACCCGTTTTTAAGCCCCTCCCACCGTTTTTAAGCCCCTCCCCTTTTAAACCCCACCCACTTTCAACCCTCACTTTCAACCCTAACCCTAACCCAACCCTTACTTTCAACCCTAACCCTAACCCTAACCCTAACCCTAACTCCACCCACTGTTAAGCCCCTCCCACTTTTCTATCAAGCCCCTCCCACTTTTCTATTAAGTCACTCCCATTTTTAAGACCCTCCCACCGTTTTAAAGCCCCTCCCACTTTTCTATTAAGCCCCACCCACTTTTCTATTAAGCCACACCCGTTTTTAAGCCCCTCTCACCGTTTTTAAGCCCCTCCCACTTTTCTATTAAGCCCCTCCCACTTTTCTATTAAGCCCCTCCCATTTTTAAGCCCCTCCCACCGTTTTTAAGCTCCTCCCACCGTTTTTAAGCCACTCCCACTGTTCTATTAAGCCCCTCCCACTTTTCTATTAAGCCACTCCCATTTTTAAGCCCCTCCCACCGTTTTAAAGCCCCTCCCATTTTTCTATTAAGCCCCTCTCACTTTTCTATTAAGTCACTCCCATTTTTAAGCCCCTCCCACCGTTTTAAAGCCCCTCCCACTTTTCTATTAAGCCCCTCCCACTTTTCTATTAAGCCCCTCCCACTTTTCTATTAAGTCACTCCCATTTTTAAGACCCTCCCACCGTTTTTAAGCCACTCCCACTTTTCTATTAAGCCCCTCCCACTTTTCTATTAAGCCACACCCATTTTTAGCCCCCTCCCACCGTTTTAAGCCCCTCCCACCGTTTTAAAGCCACTCCCACTTTTCTATTAAGCCCCTCCCACTTTTCTATTAAGTCACTCCCATTTTTAAGACCCTCCCACCGTTTTTAAGCCACTCCCACTTTTCTATTAAGCCCCTCCCACTTTTCTATTAAGCCACACCCATTTTTAGCCCCCTCCCACCGTTTTAAGCCCCTCCCACCGTTTTAAAGCCACTCCCACTTTTCTATTAAGCCCCTCCCACTTTTCTATTAAGTCACTCCCATTTTTAAGACCCTCCCACCGTTTTAAAGCCACTCTCACTTTTCTATTAAGCCCCTCCCACTTTTCTATTAAGCCACACCCGTTTTTAAGCCCCTCCCACCGTTTTTAAGCCCCTCCCCTTTTAAACCCCACCCACTTTCAACCCTCACTTTCAACCCTAACCCTAACCCAACCCTTACTTTCATCCCTAACCCTAACCCTAACCCTAACCCTAACTCCACCCACTGTTAAGCCCCTCCCACTTTTCTATCAAGCCCCTCCCACTTTTCTATTAAGTCACTCCCATTTTTAAGACCCTCCCACCGTTTTAAAGCCCCTCCCACTTTTCTATTAAGCCCCACCCACTTTTCTATTAAGCCACACCCGTTTTTAAGCCCCTCTCACCGTTTTTAAGCCCCTCCCACTTTTCTATTAAGCCCCTCCCACTTTTCTATTAAGCCCCTCCCATTTTTAAGCCCCTCCCACCGTTTTTAAGCCACTCCCACTGTTCTATTAAGCCCCTCCCACTTTTCTATTAAGCCACACCCGTTTTTAAGCCCCTCCCACCGTTTTTAAGCCCCTCCCCTTTTAAACCCCACCCACTTTCAACCCTCACTTTCAACCCTAACCCTAACCCAACCCTCACTTTCAACCCTAACCCTAACCCTAACCCTAACCCTAACTCCACCCACTGTTAAGCCCCTCCCACTTTTCTATTAAGCCCCTCCCACTTTTCTATTAAGTCACTCCCATTTTTAAGACCCTCCCACCGTTTTAAAGCCCCTCCCACTTTTCTATTGAGCCCCACCCACTTTTCTATTAAGTCACTCCCATTTTTAAGACCCTCCCACCGTTTTAAAGCCACTCCCACTTTTCTATCAAGCCCCTCCCACTTTTCTATTAAGCCACTCCCATTTTTAAGACCCTCCCACCGTTTAAAAGCCACTCCCACTTTTCTATTAAGCCCCTCCCACTTTTCTATTAAGCCACACCCGTTTTTAAGCCCCTCCCACCGTTTTTAAGCCCCTCCCCTTTTAAACCCCACCCACTTTCAACCCTCACTTTCAACCCTAACCCTAACCCAACCCTCACTTTCAACCCTAACCCTAACCCTAATCCAACCCTCACTTTTAACCCTAACCCTAACTCCACCCACTGTTAAGCCCCTCCCACTTTTCTATTAAGCCCCTCTCACTTTTCTATTAAGCCACACCCGTTTTTAAGCCCCTCCCACCGTTTTTAAGCCCCTCCCACCGTTTTTAAGCCACTCCCACTTTTCTATTAAGCCCCTCCCACTTTTCTATTAAGCCACACCCATTTTTAGCCCCCTCCCACCGTTTTAAGCCCCTCCCACCGTTTTAAAGCCACTCCCACTTTTCTATTAAGCCCCTCCCACTTTTCTATTAAGTCACTCCCATTTTTAAGACCCTCCCACCGTTTTAAAGCCACTCTCACTTTTCTATTAAGCCCCTCCCACTTTTCTATTAAGCCACACCCGTTTTTAAGCCCCTCCCACCGTTTTTAAGCCCCTCCCCTTTTAAACCCCACCCACTTTCAACCCTCACTTTCAACCCTAACCCTAACCCAACCCTTACTTTCATCCCTAACCCTAACCCTAACCCTAACCCTAACTCCACCCACTGTTAAGCCCCTCCCACTTTTCTATCAAGCCCCTCCCACTTTTCTATTAAGTCACTCCCATTTTTAAGACCCTCCCACCGTTTTAAAGCCCCTCCCACTTTTCTATTAAGCCCCACCCACTTTTCTATTAAGCCACACCCGTTTTTAAGCCCCTCTCACCGTTTTTAAGCCCCTCCCACTTTTCTATTAAGCCCCTCCCACTTTTCTATTAAGCCCCTCCCATTTTTAAGCCCCTCCCACCGTTTTTAAGCCACTCCCACTGTTCTATTAAGCCCCTCCCACTTTTCTATTAAGCCACACCCGTTTTTAAGCCCCTCCCACCGTTTTTAAGCCCCTCCCCTTTTAAACCCCACCCACTTTCAACCCTCACTTTCAACCCTAACCCTAACCCAACCCTCACTTTCAACCCTAACCCTAACCCTAACCCTAACCCTAACTCCACCCACTGTTAAGCCCCTCCCACTTTTCTATTAAGCCCCTCCCACTTTTCTATTAAGTCACTCCCATTTTTAAGACCCTCCCACCGTTTTAAAGCCCCTCCCACTTTTCTATTGAGCCCCACCCACTTTTCTATTAAGTCACTCCCATTTTTAAGACCCTCCCACCGTTTTAAAGCCACTCCCACTTTTCTATCAAGCCCCTCCCACTTTTCTATTAAGCCACTCCCATTTTTAAGACCCTCCCACCGTTTAAAAGCCACTCCCACTTTTCTATTAAGCCCCTCCCACTTTTCTATTAAGCCACACCCGTTTTTAAGCCCCTCCCACCGTTTTTAAGCCCCTCCCCTTTTAAACCCCACCCACTTTCAACCCTCACTTTCAACCCTAACCCTAACCCAACCCTCACTTTCAACCCTAACCCTAACCCTAATCCAACCCTCACTTTTAACCCTAACCCTAACTCCACCCACTGTTAAGCCCCTCCCACTTTTCTATTAAGCCCCTCTCACTTTTCTATTAAGCCACACCCGTTTTTAAGCCCCTCCCACCGTTTTTAAGCCCCTCCCACCGTTTTTAAGCCACTCCCACTTTTCTATTAAGCCCCTCCCACTTTTCTATTAAGCCACACCCATTTTTAGCCCCCTCCCACCGTTTTAAGCCCCTCCCACCGTTTTAAAGCCACTCCCACTTTTCTATTAAGCCCCTCCCACTTTTCTATTAAGTCACTCCCATTTTTAAGACCCTCCCACCGTTTTAAAGCCACTCTCACTTTTCTATTAAGCCCCTCCCACTTTTCTATTAAGCCACACCCGTTTTTAAGCCCCTCCCACCGTTTTTAAGCCCCTCCCCTTTTAAACCCCACCCACTTTCAACCCTCACTTTCAACCCTAACCCTAACCCAACCCTTACTTTCAACCCTAACCCTAACCCTAACCCTAACCCTAACTCCACCCACTGTTAAGCCCCTCCCACTTTTCTATCAAGCCCCTCCCACTTTTCTATTAAGTCACTCCCATTTTTAAGACCCTCCCACCGTTTTAAAGCCCCTCCCACTTTTCTATTAAGCCCCACCCACTTTTCTATTAAGCCACACCCGTTTTTAAGCCCCTCTCACCGTTTTTAAGCCCCTCCCACTTTTCTATTAAGCCCCTCCCACTTTTCTATTAAGCCCCTCCCATTTTTAAGCCCCTCCCACCGTTTTTAAGCTCCTCCCACCGTTTTTAAGCCACTCCCACTGTTCTATTAAGCCCCTCCCACTTTTCTATTAAGCCACTCCCATTTTTAAGCCCCTCCCACCGTTTTAAAGCCCCTCCCATTTTTCTATTAAGCCCCTCTCACTTTTCTATTAAGTCACTCCCATTTTTAAGCCCCTCCCACCGTTTTAAAGCCCCTCCCACTTTTCTATTAAGCCCCTCCCACTTTTCTATTAAGCCCCTCCCACTTTTCTATTAAGTCACTCCCATTTTTAAGACCCTCCCACCGTTTTTAAGCCACTCCCACTTTTCTATTAAGCCCCTCCCACTTTTCTATTAAGCCACACCCATTTTTAGCCCCCTCCCACCGTTTTAAGCCCCTCCCACCGTTTTAAAGCCACTCCCACTTTTCTATTAAGCCCCTCCCACTTTTCTATTAAGTCACTCCCATTTTTAAGACCCTCCCACCGTTTTTAAGCCACTCCCACTTTTCTATTAAGCCCCTCCCACTTTTCTATTAAGCCACACCCATTTTTAGCCCCCTCCCACCGTTTTAAGCCCCTCCCACCGTTTTAAAGCCACTCCCACTTTTCTATTAAGCCCCTCCCACTTTTCTATTAAGTCACTCCCATTTTTAAGACCCTCCCACCGTTTTAAAGCCACTCTCACTTTTCTATTAAGCCCCTCCCACTTTTCTATTAAGCCACACCCGTTTTTAAGCCCCTCCCACCGTTTTTAAGCCCCTCCCCTTTTAAACCCCACCCACTTTCAACCCTCACTTTCAACCCTAACCCTAACCCAACCCTTACTTTCATCCCTAACCCTAACCCTAACCCTAACCCTAACTCCACCCACTGTTAAGCCCCTCCCACTTTTCTATCAAGCCCCTCCCACTTTTCTATTAAGTCACTCCCATTTTTAAGACCCTCCCACCGTTTTAAAGCCCCTCCCACTTTTCTATTAAGCCCCACCCACTTTTCTATTAAGCCACACCCGTTTTTAAGCCCCTCTCACCGTTTTTAAGCCCCTCCCACTTTTCTATTAAGCCCCTCCCACTTTTCTATTAAGCCCCTCCCATTTTTAAGCCCCTCCCACCGTTTTTAAGCCACTCCCACTGTTCTATTAAGCCCCTCCCACTTTTCTATTAAGCCACACCCGTTTTTAAGCCCCTCCCACCGTTTTTAAGCCCCTCCCCTTTTAAACCCCACCCACTTTCAACCCTCACTTTCAACCCTAACCCTAACCCAACCCTCACTTTCAACCCTAACCCTAACCCTAACCCTAACCCTAACTCCACCCACTGTTAAGCCCCTCCCACTTTTCTATTAAGCCCCTCCCACTTTTCTATTAAGTCACTCCCATTTTTAAGACCCTCCCACCGTTTTAAAGCCCCTCCCACTTTTCTATTGAGCCCCACCCACTTTTCTATTAAGTCACTCCCATTTTTAAGACCCTCCCACCGTTTTAAAGCCACTCCCACTTTTCTATCAAGCCCCTCCCACTTTTCTATTAAGCCACTCCCATTTTTAAGACCCTCCCACCGTTTAAAAGCCACTCCCACTTTTCTATTAAGCCCCTCCCACTTTTCTATTAAGCCACACCCGTTTTTAAGCCCCTCCCACCGTTTTTAAGCCCCTCCCCTTTTAAACCCCACCCACTTTCAACCCTCACTTTCAACCCTAACCCTAACCCAACCCTCACTTTCAACCCTAACCCTAACCCTAATCCAACCCTCACTTTTAACCCTAACCCTAACTCCACCCACTGTTAAGCCCCTCCCACTTTTCTATTAAGCCCCTCTCACTTTTCTATTAAGCCACACCCGTTTTTAAGCCCCTCCCACCGTTTTTAAGCCCCTCCCACCGTTTTTAAGCCACTCCCACTTTTCTATTAAGCCCCTCCCACTTTTCTATTAAGCCACACCCATTTTTAGCCCCCTCCCACCGTTTTAAGCCCCTCCCACCGTTTTAAAGCCACTCCCACTTTTCTATTAAGCCCCTCCCACTTTTCTATTAAGTCACTCCCATTTTTAAGACCCTCCCACCGTTTTAAAGCCACTCTCACTTTTCTATTAAGCCCCTCCCACTTTTTTATTAAGCCACACCCGTTTTTAAGCCCCTCCCACCGTTTTTAAGCCCCTCCCCTTTTAAACCCCACCCACTTTCAACCCTCACTTTCAACCCTAACCCTAACCCAACCCTTACTTTCAACCCTAACCCTAACCCTAACCCTAACCCTAACTCCACCCACTGTTAAGCCCCTCCCACTTTTCTATCAAGCCCCTCCCACTTTTCTATTAAGTCACTCCCATTTTTAAGACCCTTCCACCGTTTTAAAGCCCCTCCCACTTTTCTATTAAGCCCCACCCACTTTTCTATTAAGCCACACCCGTTTTTAAGCCCCTCTCACCGTTTTTAAGCCCCTCCCACTTTTCTATTAAGCCCCTCCCACTTTTCTATTAAGCCCCTCCCATTTTTAAGCCCCTCCCACCGTTTTTAAGCCCCTCCCACCGTTTTTAAGCCACTCCCACTGTTCTATTAAGCCCCTCCCACTTTTCTATTAAGCCACTCCCATTTTTAAGCCCCTCCCACCGTTTTAAAGCCCCTCCCACTTTTCTATTAAGCCCCTCCCACTTTTCTATTAAGTCACTCCCATTTTTAAGCCCCTCCCGCCGTTTTAAAGCCCCTCCCACTTTTCTATTAAGCCCCTCCCACTTTTCTATTAAGTCACTCCCATTTTTAAGACCCTCCCACCGTTTTAAAGCCACTCCCACTTTTCTATCAAGCCCCTCCCACTTTTCTATTAAGTCACTCCCATTTTTAAGACCCTCCCACCGTTTTAAAGCCACTCCCACTTTTCTATTAAGCCCCTCCCACTTTTCTATTAAGCCACACCCGTTTTTAAGCCCCTCCCACCGTTTTTAAGCCCCTCCCCTTTTAAACCCCACCCACTTTCAACACTCACTTTCAACCCTAACCCTAACCCAACCCTCACTTTCAACCCTAACCCTAACCCTAACCCTAACCCTAACCCTAACTCCACCCACTGTTAAGCCCCTCCCACTTTTCTATTAAGCCCCTCCCACTTTTCTATTAAGTCACTCCCATTTTTAAGACCCTCCCACCGTTTTTAAGCCCCTCCCCTTTTAAACCCCACCCACTTTCAACCCTCACTTTCAACCCTAACCCTAACCCAACCCTCACTTTCAACCCTAACCCTAACCCTAATCCAACCCTCACTTTTAACCCTAACCCTAACTCCACCCACTGTTAAGCCCCTCCCACTTTTCTATTAAGCCCCTCTCACTTTTCTATTAAGCCACACCCGTTTTTAAGCCCCTCCCACCGTTTTTAAGCCCCTCCCACCGTTTTTAAGCCACTCCCACTTTTCTATTAAGCCCCTCCCACTTTTCTATTAAGCCACACCCATTTTTAGCCCCCTCCCACCGTTTTAAGCCCCTCCCACCGTTTTAAAGCCACTCCCACTTTTCTATTAAGCCCCTCCCACTTTTCTATTAAGTCACTCCCATTTTTAAGACCCTCCCACCGTTTTAAAGCCACTCTCACTTTTCTATTAAGCCCCTCCCACTTTTCTATTAAGCCACACCCGTTTTTAAGCCCCTCCCACCGTTTTTAAGCCCCTCCCCTTTTAAACCCCACCCACTTTCAACCCTCACTTTCAACCCTAACCCTAACCCAACCCTCACTTTCAACCCTAACCCTAACCCTAATCCAACCCTCACTTTCAACCCTAACCCTAACTCCACCCACTGTTAAGCCCCTCCCACTTTTCTATTAAGCCCCTCTCACTTTTCTATTAAGCCACACCCGTTTTTAAGCCCCTCCCACCGTTTTTAAGCCCCTCCCACCGTTTTTAAGCCACTCCCACTTTTCTATTAAGCCCCTCCCACTTTTCTATTAAGCCACACCCATTTTTAGCCCCCTCCCACCGTTTTAAGCCCCTCCCACCGTTTTAAAGCCACTCCCACTTTTCTATTAAGCCCCTCCCACTTTTCTATTAAGTCACTCCCATTTTTAAGACCCTCCCACCGTTTTAAAGCCACTCTCACTTTTCTATTAAGCCCCTCCCACTTTTCTATTAAGCCACACCCGTTTTTAAGCCCCTCCCACCGTTTTTAAGCCCCTCCCCTTTTAAACCCCACCCACTTTCAACCCTCACTTTCAACCCTAACCCTAACCCAACCCTTACTTTCATCCCTAACCCTAACCCTAACCCTAACCCTAACTCCACCCACTGTTAAGCCCCTCCCACTTTTCTATCAAGCCCCTCCCACTTTTCTATTAAGTCACTCCCATTTTTAAGACCCTCCCACCGTTTTAAAGCCCCTCCCACTTTTCTATTAAGCCCCACCCACTTTTCTATTAAGCCACACCCGTTTTTAAGCCCCTCTCACCGTTTTTAAGCCCCTCCCACTTTTCTATTAAGCCCCTCCCACTTTTCTATTAAGCCCCTCCCATTTTTAAGCCCCTCCCACCGTTTTTAAGCCACTCCCACTGTTCTATTAAGCCCCTCCCACTTTTCTATTAAGCCACACCCGTTTTTAAGCCCCTCCCACCGTTTTTAAGCCCCTCCCCTTTTAAACCCCACCCACTTTCAACCCTCACTTTCAACCCTAACCCTAACCCAACCCTCACTTTCAACCCTAACCCTAACCCTAACCCTAACCCTAACTCCACCCACTGTTAAGCCCCTCCCACTTTTCTATTAAGCCCCTCCCACTTTTCTATTAAGTCACTCCCATTTTTAAGACCCTCCCACCGTTTTAAAGCCCCTCCCACTTTTCTATTGAGCCCCACCCACTTTTCTATTAAGTCACTCCCATTTTTAAGACCCTCCCACCGTTTTAAAGCCACTCCCACTTTTCTATCAAGCCCCTCCCACTTTTCTATTAAGCCACTCCCATTTTTAAGACCCTCCCACCGTTTTTAAGCCCCTCCCCTTTTAAACCCCACCCACTTTCAACCCTCACTTTCAACCCTAACCCTAACCCAACCCTCACTTTCAACCCTAACCCTAACCCTAATCCAACCCTCACTTTTAACCCTAACCCTAACTCCACCCACTGTTAAGCCCCTCCCACTTTTCTATTAAGCCCCTCTCACTTTTCTATTAAGCCACACCCGTTTTTAAGCCCCTCCCACCGTTTTTAAGCCCCTCCCACCGTTTTTAAGCCACTCCCACTTTTCTATTAAGCCCCTCCCACTTTTCTATTAAGCCACACCCATTTTTAGCCCCCTCCCACCGTTTTAAGCCCCTCCCACCGTTTTAAAGCCACTCCCACTTTTCTATTAAGCCCCTCCCACTTTTCTATTAAGTCACTCCCATTTTTAAGACCCTCCCACCGTTTTAAAGCCACTCTCACTTTTCTATTAAGCCCCTCCCACTTTTTTATTAAGCCACACCCGTTTTTAAGCCCCTCCCACCGTTTTTAAGCCCCTCCCCTTTTAAACCCCACCCACTTTCAACCCTCACTTTCAACCCTAACCCTAACCCAACCCTTACTTTCATCCCTAACCCTAACCCTAACCCTAACCCTAACTCCACCCACTGTTAAGCCCCTCCCACTTTTCTATCAAGCCCCTCCCACTTTTCTATTAAGTCACTCCCATTTTTAAGACCCTCCCACCGTTTTAAAGCCCCTCCCACTTTTCTATTAAGCCCCACCCACTTTTCTATTAAGCCACACCCGTTTTTAAGCCCCTCTCACCGTTTTTAAGCCCCTCCCACTTTTCTATTAAGCCCCTCCCACTTTTCTATTAAGCCCCTCCCATTTTTAAGCCCCTCCCACCGTTTTTAAGCCACTCCCACTGTTCTATTAAGCCCCTCCCACTTTTCTATTAAGCCACACCCGTTTTTAAGCCCCTCCCACCGTTTTTAAGCCCCTCCCCTTTTAAACCCCACCCACTTTCAACCCTCACTTTCAACCCTAACCCTAACCCAACCCTCACTTTCAACCCTAACCCTAACCCTAACCCTAACCCTAACTCCACCCACTGTTAAGCCCCTCCCACTTTTCTATTAAGCCCCTCCCACTTTTCTATTAAGTCACTCCCATTTTTAAGACCCTCCCACCGTTTTAAAGCCCCTCCCACTTTTCTATTGAGCCCCACCCACTTTTCTATTAAGTCACTCCCATTTTTAAGACCCTCCCACCGTTTTAAAGCCACTCCCACTTTTCTATCAAGCCCCTCCCACTTTTCTATTAAGCCACTCCCATTTTTAAGACCCTCCCACCGTTTAAAAGCCACTCCCACTTTTCTATTAAGCCCCTCCCACTTTTCTATTAAGCCACACCCGTTTTTAAGCCCCTCCCACCGTTTTTAAGCCCCTCCCCTTTTAAACCCCACCCACTTTCAACCCTCACTTTCAACCCTAACCCTAACCCAACCCTCACTTTCAACCCTAACCCTAACCCTAATCCAACCCTCACTTTTAACCCTAACCCTAACTCCACCCACTGTTAAGCCCCTCCCACTTTTCTATTAAGCCCCTCTCACTTTTCTATTAAGCCACACCCGTTTTTAAGCCCCTCCCACCGTTTTTAAGCCCCTCCCACCGTTTTTAAGCCACTCCCACTTTTCTATTAAGCCCCTCCCACTTTTCTATTAAGCCACACCCATTTTTAGCCCCCTCCCACCGTTTTAAGCCCCTCCCACCGTTTTAAAGCCACTCCCACTTTTCTATTAAGCCCCTCCCACTTTTCTATTAAGTCACTCCCATTTTTAAGACCCTCCCACCGTTTTAAAGCCACTCTCACTTTTCTATTAAGCCCCTCCCACTTTTTTATTAAGCCACACCCGTTTTTAAGCCCCTCCCACCGTTTTTAAGCCCCTCCCCTTTTAAACCCCACCCACTTTCAACACTCACTTTCAACCCTAACCCTAACCCAACCCTCACTTTCAACCCTAACCCTAACCCTAACCCTAACCCTAACCCTAACTCCACCCACTGTTAAGCCCCTCCCACTTTTCTATTAAGCCCCTCCCACTTTTCTATTAAGCCACACCCATTTTTAGCCCCCTCCCACCGTTTTAAGCCCCTCCCACCGTTTTAAAGCCACTCCCACTTTTCTATTAAGCCCCTCCCACTTTTCTATTAAGTCACTCCCATTTTTAAGACCCTCCCACCGTTTTAAAGCCACTCTCACTTTTCTATTAAGCCCCTCCCACTTTTTTATTAAGCCACACCCGTTTTTAAGCCCCTCCCACCGTTTTTAAGCCCCTCCCCTTTTAAACCCCACCCACTTTCAACCCTCACTTTCAACCCTAACCCTAACCCAACCCTTACTTTCAACCCTAACCCTAACCCTAACCCTAACCCTAACTCCACCCACTGTTAAGCCCCTCCCACTTTTCTATCAAGCCCCTCCCACTTTTCTATTAAGTCACTCCCATTTTTAAGACCCTCCCACCGTTTTAAAGCCCCTCCCACTTTTCTATTAAGCCCCACCCACTTTTCTATTAAGCCACACCCGTTTTTAAGCCCCTCTCACCGTTTTTAAGCCCCTCCCACTTTTCTATTAAGCCCCTCCCACTTTTCTATTAAGCCCCTCCCATTTTTAAGCCCCTCCCACCGTTTTTAAGCCACTCCCACTGTTCTATTAAGCCCCTCCCACTTTTCTATTAAGCCACACCCGTTTTTAAGCCCCTCCCACCGTTTTTAAGCCCCTCCCCTTTTAAACCCCACCCACTTTCAACCCTCACTTTCAACCCTAACCCTAACCCAACCCTCACTTTCAACCCTAACCCTAACCCTAACCCTAACCCTAACTCCACCCACTGTTAAGCCCCTCCCACTTTTCTATTAAGCCCCTCCCACTTTTCTATTAAGTCACTCCCATTTTTAAGACCCTCCCACCGTTTTAAAGCCCCTCCCACTTTTCTATTGAGCCCCACCCACTTTTCTATTAAGTCACTCCCATTTTTAAGACCCTCCCACCGTTTTAAAGCCACTCCCACTTTTCTATCAAGCCCCTCCCACTTTTCTATTAAGCCACTCCCATTTTTAAGACCCTCCCACCGTTTAAAAGCCACTCCCACTTTTCTATTAAGCCCCTCCCACTTTTCTATTAAGCCACACCCGTTTTTAAGCCCCTCCCACCGTTTTTAAGCCCCTCCCCTTTTAAACCCCACCCACTTTCAACCCTCACTTTCAACCCTAACCCTAACCCAACCCTCACTTTCAACCCTAACCCTAACCCTAATCCAACCCTCACTTTTAACCCTAACCCTAACTCCACCCACTGTTAAGCCCCTCCCACTTTTCTATTAAGTCACTCCCATTTTTAAGACCCTCCCACCGTTTTAAAGCCCCTCCCACTTTTCTATTAAGCCCCACCCACTTTTCTATTAAGCCACACCCGTTTTTAAGCCCCTCTCACCGTTTTTAAGCCCCTCCCACTTTTCTATTAAGCCCCTCCCACTTTTCTATTAAGCCCCTCCCATTTTTAAGCCCCTCCCACCGTTTTTAAGCTCCTCCCACCGTTTTTAAGCCACTCCCACTGTTCTATTAAGCCCCTCCCACTTTTCTATTAAGCCACTCCCATTTTTAAGCCCCTCCCACCGTTTTAAAGCCCCTCCCATTTTTCTATTAAGCCCCTCCCACTTTTCTATTAAGTCACTCCCATTTTTAAGCCCCTCCCACCGTTTTAAAGCCCCTCCCACTTTTCTATTAAGCCCCTCCCACTTTTCTATTAAGCCCCTCCCACTTTTCTATTAAGTCACTCCCATTTTTAAGACCCTCCCACCGTTTTTAAGCCCCTCCCACCGTTTTTAAGCCACTCCCACTTTTCTATTAAGCCCCTCCCACTTTTCTATTAAGCCACACCCATTTTTAGCCCCCTCCCACCGTTTTAAGCCCCTCCCACCGTTTTAAAGCCACTCCCACTTTTCTATTAAGCCCCTCCCACTTTTCTATTAAGTCACTCCCATTTTTAAGACCCTCCCACCGTTTTAAAGCCACTCTCACTTTTCTATTAAGCCCCTCCCACTTTTTTATTAAGCCACACCCGTTTTTAAGCCCCTCCCACCGTTTTTAAGCCCCTCCCCTTTTAAACCCCACCCACTTTCAACCCTCACTTTCAACCCTAACCCTAACCCAACCCTTACTTTCAACCCTAACCCTAACCCTAACCCTAACCCTAACTCCACCCACTGTTAAGCCCCTCCCACTTTTCTATCAAGCCCCTCCCACTTTTCTATTAAGTCACTCCCATTTTTAAGACCCTTCCACCGTTTTAAAGCCCCTCCCACTTTTCTATTAAGCCCCACCCACTTTTCTATTAAGCCACACCCGTTTTTAAGCCCCTCTCACCGTTTTTAAGCCCCTCCCACTTTTCTATTAAGCCCCTCCCACTTTTCTATTAAGCCCCTCCCATTTTTAAGCCCCTCCCACCGTTTTTAAGCCCCTCCCACCGTTTTTAAGCCACTCCCACTGTTCTATTAAGCCCCTCCCACTTTTCTATTAAGCCACTCCCATTTTTAAGCCCCTCCCACCGTTTTAAAGCCCCTCCCACTTTTCTATTAAGCCCCTCCCACTTTTCTATTAAGTCACTCCCATTTTTAAGCCCCTCCCGCCGTTTTAAAGCCCCTCCCACTTTTCTATTAAGCCCCTCCCACTTTTCTATTAAGTCACTCCCATTTTTAAGACCCTCCCACCGTTTTAAAGCCACTCCCACTTTTCTATCAAGCCCCTCCCACTTTTCTATTAAGTCACTCCCATTTTTAAGACCCTCCCACCGTTTTAAAGCCACTCTCACTTTTCTATTAAGCCCCTCCCACTTTTTTATTAAGCCACACCCGTTTTTAAGCCCCTCCCACCGTTTTTAAGCCCCTCCCCTTTTAAACCCCACCCACTTTCAACACTCACTTTCAACCCTAACCCTAACCCAACCCTCACTTTCAACCCTAACCCTAACCCTAACCCTAACCCTAACCCTAACTCCACCCACTGTTAAGCCCCTCCCACTTTTCTATTAAGCCCCTCCCACTTTTCTATTAAGCCACACCCATTTTTAGCCCCCTCCCACCGTTTTAAGCCCCTCCCACCGTTTTAAAGCCACTCCCACTTTTCTATTAAGCCCCTCCCACTTTTCTATTAAGTCACTCCCATTTTTAAGACCCTCCCACCGTTTTAAAGCCACTCTCACTTTTCTATTAAGCCCCTCCCACTTTTTTATTAAGCCACACCCGTTTTTAAGCCCCTCCCACCGTTTTTAAGCCCCTCCCCTTTTAAACCCCACCCACTTTCAACCCTCACTTTCAACCCTAACCCTAACCCAACCCTTACTTTCAACCCTAACCCTAACCCTAACCCTAACCCTAACTCCACCCACTGTTAAGCCCCTCCCACTTTTCTATCAAGCCCCTCCCACTTTTCTATTAAGTCACTCCCATTTTTAAGACCCTCCCACCGTTTTAAAGCCCCTCCCACTTTTCTATTAAGCCCCACCCACTTTTCTATTAAGCCACACCCGTTTTTAAGCCCCTCTCACCGTTTTTAAGCCCCTCCCACTTTTCTATTAAGCCCCTCCCACTTTTCTATTAAGCCCCTCCCATTTTTAAGCCCCTCCCACCGTTTTTAAGCCACTCCCACTGTTCTATTAAGCCCCTCCCACTTTTCTATTAAGCCACACCCGTTTTTAAGCCCCTCCCACCGTTTTTAAGCCCCTCCCCTTTTAAACCCCACCCACTTTCAACCCTCACTTTCAACCCTAACCCTAACCCAACCCTCACTTTCAACCCTAACCCTAACCCTAACCCTAACCCTAACTCCACCCACTGTTAAGCCCCTCCCACTTTTCTATTAAGCCCCTCCCACTTTTCTATTAAGTCACTCCCATTTTTAAGACCCTCCCACCGTTTTAAAGCCCCTCCCACTTTTCTATTGAGCCCCACCCACTTTTCTATTAAGTCACTCCCATTTTTAAGACCCTCCCACCGTTTTAAAGCCACTCCCACTTTTCTATCAAGCCCCTCCCACTTTTCTATTAAGCCACTCCCATTTTTAAGACCCTCCCACCGTTTAAAAGCCACTCCCACTTTTCTATTAAGCCCCTCCCACTTTTCTATTAAGCCACACCCGTTTTTAAGCCCCTCCCACCGTTTTTAAGCCCCTCCCCTTTTAAACCCCACCCACTTTCAACCCTCACTTTCAACCCTAACCCTAACCCAACCCTCACTTTCAACCCTAACCCTAACCCTAATCCAACCCTCACTTTTAACCCTAACCCTAACTCCACCCACTGTTAAGCCCCTCCCACTTTTCTATTAAGTCACTCCCATTTTTAAGACCCTCCCACCGTTTTAAAGCCCCTCCCACTTTTCTATTAAGCCCCACCCACTTTTCTATTAAGCCACACCCGTTTTTAAGCCCCTCTCACCGTTTTTAAGCCCCTCCCACTTTTCTATTAAGCCCCTCCCACTTTTCTATTAAGCCCCTCCCATTTTTAAGCCCCTCCCACCGTTTTTAAGCTCCTCCCACCGTTTTTAAGCCACTCCCACTGTTCTATTAAGCCCCTCCCACTTTTCTATTAAGCCACTCCCATTTTTAAGCCCCTCCCACCGTTTTAAAGCCCCTCCCATTTTTCTATTAAGCCCCTCCCACTTTTCTATTAAGTCACTCCCATTTTTAAGCCCCTCCCACCGTTTTAAAGCCCCTCCCACTTTTCTATTAAGCCCCTCCCACTTTTCTATTAAGCCCCTCCCACTTTTCTATTAAGTCACTCCCATTTTTAAGACCCTCCCACCGTTTTTAAGCCCCTCCCACCGTTTTTAAGCCACTCCCACTTTTCTATTAAGCCCCTCCCACTTTTCTATTAAGCCACACCCATTTTTAGCCCCCTCCCACCGTTTTAAGCCCCTCCCACCGTTTTAAAGCCACTCCCACTTTTCTATTAAGCCCCTCCCACTTTTCTATTAAGTCACTCCCATTTTTAAGACCCTCCCACCGTTTTAAAGCCACTCTCACTTTTCTATTAAGCCCCTCCCACTTTTTTATTAAGCCACACCCGTTTTTAAGCCCCTCCCACCGTTTTTAAGCCCCTCCCCTTTTAAACCCCACCCACTTTCAACCCTCACTTTCAACCCTAACCCTAACCCAACCCTTACTTTCAACCCTAACCCTAACCCTAACCCTAACCCTAACTCCACCCACTGTTAAGCCCCTCCCACTTTTCTATCAAGCCCCTCCCACTTTTCTATTAAGTCACTCCCATTTTTAAGACCCTTCCACCGTTTTAAAGCCCCTCCCACTTTTCTATTAAGCCCCACCCACTTTTCTATTAAGCCACACCCGTTTTTAAGCCCCTCTCACCGTTTTTAAGCCCCTCCCACTTTTCTATTAAGCCCCTCCCACTTTTCTATTAAGCCCCTCCCATTTTTAAGCCCCTCCCACCGTTTTTAAGCCCCTCCCACCGTTTTTAAGCCACTCCCACTGTTCTATTAAGCCCCTCCCACTTTTCTATTAAGCCACTCCCATTTTTAAGCCCCTCCCACCGTTTTAAAGCCCCTCCCACTTTTCTATTAAGCCCCTCCCACTTTTCTATTAAGTCACTCCCATTTTTAAGCCCCTCCCGCCGTTTTAAAGCCCCTCCCACTTTTCTATTAAGCCCCTCCCACTTTTCTATTAAGTCACTCCCATTTTTAAGACCCTCCCACCGTTTTAAAGCCACTCCCACTTTTCTATCAAGCCCCTCCCACTTTTCTATTAAGTCACTCCCATTTTTAAGACCCTCCCACCGTTTTAAAGCCACTCCCACTTTTCTATTAAGCCCCTCCCACTTTTCTATTAAGCCACACCCGTTTTTAAGCCCCTCCCACCGTTTTTAAGCCCCTCCCCTTTTAAACCCCACCCACTTTCAACACTCACTTTCAACCCTAACCCTAACCCAACCCTCACTTTCAACCCTAACCCTAACCCTAACCCTAACCCTAACCCTAACTCCACCCACTGTTAAGCCCCTCCCACTTTTCTATTAAGCCCCTCCCACTTTTCTATTAAGTCACTCCCATTTTTAAGACCCTCCCACCGTTTTTAAGCCCCTCCCCTTTTAAACCCCACCCACTTTCAACCCTCACTTTCAACCCTAACCCTAACCCAACCCTCACTTTCAACCCTAACCCTAACCCTAATCCAACCCTCACTTTTAACCCTAACCCTAACTCCACCCACTGTTAAGCCCCTCCCACTTTTCTATTAAGCCCCTCTCACTTTTCTATTAAGCCACACCCGTTTTTAAGCCCCTCCCACCGTTTTTAAGCCCCTCCCACCGTTTTTAAGCCACTCCCACTTTTCTATTAAGCCCCTCCCACTTTTCTATTAAGCCACACCCATTTTTAGCCCCCTCCCACCGTTTTAAGCCCCTCCCACCGTTTTAAAGCCACTCCCACTTTTCTATTAAGCCCCTCCCACTTTTCTATTAAGTCACTCCCATTTTTAAGACCCTCCCACCGTTTTAAAGCCACTCTCACTTTTCTATTAAGCCCCTCCCACTTTTCTATTAAGCCACACCCGTTTTTAAGCCCCTCCCACCGTTTTTAAGCCCCTCCCCTTTTAAACCCCACCCACTTTCAACCCTCACTTTCAACCCTAACCCTAACCCAACCCTCACTTTCAACCCTAACCCTAACCCTAATCCAACCCTCACTTTCAACCCTAACCCTAACTCCACCCACTGTTAAGCCCCTCCCACTTTTCTATTAAGCCCCTCTCACTTTTCTATTAAGCCACACCCGTTTTTAAGCCCCTCCCACCGTTTTTAAGCCCCTCCCACCGTTTTTAAGCCACTCCCACTTTTCTATTAAGCCCCTCCCACTTTTCTATTAAGCCACACCCATTTTTAGCCCCCTCCCACCGTTTTAAGCCCCTCCCACCGTTTTAAAGCCACTCCCACTTTTCTATTAAGCCCCTCCCACTTTTCTATTAAGTCACTCCCATTTTTAAGACCCTCCCACCGTTTTAAAGCCACTCTCACTTTTCTATTAAGCCCCTCCCACTTTTCTATTAAGCCACACCCGTTTTTAAGCCCCTCCCACCGTTTTTAAGCCCCTCCCCTTTTAAACCCCACCCACTTTCAACCCTCACTTTCAACCCTAACCCTAACCCAACCCTTACTTTCATCCCTAACCCTAACCCTAACCCTAACCCTAACTCCACCCACTGTTAAGCCCCTCCCACTTTTCTATCAAGCCCCTCCCACTTTTCTATTAAGTCACTCCCATTTTTAAGACCCTCCCACCGTTTTAAAGCCCCTCCCACTTTTCTATTAAGCCCCACCCACTTTTCTATTAAGCCACACCCGTTTTTAAGCCCCTCTCACCGTTTTTAAGCCCCTCCCACTTTTCTATTAAGCCCCTCCCACTTTTCTATTAAGCCCCTCCCATTTTTAAGCCCCTCCCACCGTTTTTAAGCCACTCCCACTGTTCTATTAAGCCCCTCCCACTTTTCTATTAAGCCACACCCGTTTTTAAGCCCCTCCCACCGTTTTTAAGCCCCTCCCCTTTTAAACCCCACCCACTTTCAACCCTCACTTTCAACCCTAACCCTAACCCAACCCTCACTTTCAACCCTAACCCTAACCCTAACCCTAACCCTAACTCCACCCACTGTTAAGCCCCTCCCACTTTTCTATTAAGCCCCTCCCACTTTTCTATTAAGTCACTCCCATTTTTAAGACCCTCCCACCGTTTTAAAGCCCCTCCCACTTTTCTATTGAGCCCCACCCACTTTTCTATTAAGTCACTCCCATTTTTAAGACCCTCCCACCGTTTTAAAGCCACTCCCACTTTTCTATCAAGCCCCTCCCACTTTTCTATTAAGCCACTCCCATTTTTAAGACCCTCCCACCGTTTTTAAGCCCCTCCCCTTTTAAACCCCACCCACTTTCAACCCTCACTTTCAACCCTAACCCTAACCCAACCCTCACTTTCAACCCTAACCCTAACCCTAATCCAACCCTCACTTTTAACCCTAACCCTAACTCCACCCACTGTTAAGCCCCTCCCACTTTTCTATTAAGCCCCTCTCACTTTTCTATTAAGCCACACCCGTTTTTAAGCCCCTCCCACCGTTTTTAAGCCCCTCCCACCGTTTTTAAGCCACTCCCACTTTTCTATTAAGCCCCTCCCACTTTTCTATTAAGCCACACCCATTTTTAGCCCCCTCCCACCGTTTTAAGCCCCTCCCACCGTTTTAAAGCCACTCCCACTTTTCTATTAAGCCCCTCCCACTTTTCTATTAAGTCACTCCCATTTTTAAGACCCTCCCACCGTTTTAAAGCCACTCTCACTTTTCTATTAAGCCCCTCCCACTTTTTTATTAAGCCACACCCGTTTTTAAGCCCCTCCCACCGTTTTTAAGCCCCTCCCCTTTTAAACCCCACCCACTTTCAACCCTCACTTTCAACCCTAACCCTAACCCAACCCTTACTTTCATCCCTAACCCTAACCCTAACCCTAACCCTAACTCCACCCACTGTTAAGCCCCTCCCACTTTTCTATCAAGCCCCTCCCACTTTTCTATTAAGTCACTCCCATTTTTAAGACCCTCCCACCGTTTTAAAGCCCCTCCCACTTTTCTATTAAGCCCCACCCACTTTTCTATTAAGCCACACCCGTTTTTAAGCCCCTCTCACCGTTTTTAAGCCCCTCCCACTTTTCTATTAAGCCCCTCCCACTTTTCTATTAAGCCCCTCCCATTTTTAAGCCCCTCCCACCGTTTTTAAGCCACTCCCACTGTTCTATTAAGCCCCTCCCACTTTTCTATTAAGCCACACCCGTTTTTAAGCCCCTCCCACCGTTTTTAAGCCCCTCCCCTTTTAAACCCCACCCACTTTCAACCCTCACTTTCAACCCTAACCCTAACCCAACCCTCACTTTCAACCCTAACCCTAACCCTAACCCTAACCCTAACTCCACCCACTGTTAAGCCCCTCCCACTTTTCTATTAAGCCCCTCCCACTTTTCTATTAAGTCACTCCCATTTTTAAGACCCTCCCACCGTTTTAAAGCCCCTCCCACTTTTCTATTGAGCCCCACCCACTTTTCTATTAAGTCACTCCCATTTTTAAGACCCTCCCACCGTTTTAAAGCCACTCCCACTTTTCTATCAAGCCCCTCCCACTTTTCTATTAAGCCACTCCCATTTTTAAGACCCTCCCACCGTTTAAAAGCCACTCCCACTTTTCTATTAAGCCCCTCCCACTTTTCTATTAAGCCACACCCGTTTTTAAGCCCCTCCCACCGTTTTTAAGCCCCTCCCCTTTTAAACCCCACCCACTTTCAACCCTCACTTTCAACCCTAACCCTAACCCAACCCTCACTTTCAACCCTAACCCTAACCCTAATCCAACCCTCACTTTTAACCCTAACCCTAACTCCACCCACTGTTAAGCCCCTCCCACTTTTCTATTAAGTCACTCCCATTTTTAAGACCCTCCCACCGTTTTAAAGCCCCTCCCACTTTTCTATTAAGCCCCACCCACTTTTCTATTAAGCCACACCCGTTTTTAAGCCCCTCTCACCGTTTTTAAGCCCCTCCCACTTTTCTATTAAGCCCCTCCCACTTTTCTATTAAGCCCCTCCCATTTTTAAGCCCCTCCCACCGTTTTTAAGCTCCTCCCACCGTTTTTAAGCCACTCCCACTGTTCTATTAAGCCCCTCCCACTTTTCTATTAAGCCACTCCCATTTTTAAGCCCCTCCCACCGTTTTAAAGCCCCTCCCATTTTTCTATTAAGCCCCTCCCACTTTTCTATTAAGTCACTCCCATTTTTAAGCCCCTCCCACCGTTTTAAAGCCCCTCCCACTTTTCTATTAAGCCCCTCCCACTTTTCTATTAAGCCCCTCCCACTTTTCTATTAAGTCACTCCCATTTTTAAGACCCTCCCACCGTTTTTAAGCCCCTCCCACCGTTTTTAAGCCACTCCCACTTTTCTATTAAGCCCCTCCCACTTTTCTATTAAGCCACACCCATTTTTAGCCCCCTCCCACCGTTTTAAGCCCCTCCCACCGTTTTAAAGCCACTCCCACTTTTCTATTAAGCCCCTCCCACTTTTCTATTAAGTCACTCCCATTTTTAAGACCCTCCCACCGTTTTAAAGCCACTCTCACTTTTCTATTAAGCCCCTCCCACTTTTTTATTAAGCCACACCCGTTTTTAAGCCCCTCCCACCGTTTTTAAGCCCCTCCCCTTTTAAACCCCACCCACTTTCAACCCTCACTTTCAACCCTAACCCTAACCCAACCCTTACTTTCAACCCTAACCCTAACCCTAACCCTAACCCTAACTCCACCCACTGTTAAGCCCCTCCCACTTTTCTATCAAGCCCCTCCCACTTTTCTATTAAGTCACTCCCATTTTTAAGACCCTTCCACCGTTTTAAAGCCCCTCCCACTTTTCTATTAAGCCCCACCCACTTTTCTATTAAGCCACACCCGTTTTTAAGCCCCTCTCACCGTTTTTAAGCCCCTCCCACTTTTCTATTAAGCCCCTCCCACTTTTCTATTAAGCCCCTCCCATTTTTAAGCCCCTCCCACCGTTTTTAAGCCCCTCCCACCGTTTTTAAGCCACTCCCACTGTTCTATTAAGCCCCTCCCACTTTTCTATTAAGCCACTCCCATTTTTAAGCCCCTCCCACCGTTTTAAAGCCCCTCCCACTTTTCTATTAAGCCCCTCCCACTTTTCTATTAAGTCACTCCCATTTTTAAGCCCCTCCCGCCGTTTTAAAGCCCCTCCCACTTTTCTATTAAGCCCCTCCCACTTTTCTATTAAGTCACTCCCATTTTTAAGACCCTCCCACCGTTTTAAAGCCACTCCCACTTTTCTATCAAGCCCCTCCCACTTTTCTATTAAGTCACTCCCATTTTTAAGACCCTCCCACCGTTTTAAAGCCACTCCCACTTTTCTATTAAGCCCCTCCCACTTTTCTATTAAGCCACACCCGTTTTTAAGCCCCTCCCACCGTTTTTAAGCCCCTCCCCTTTTAAACCCCACCCACTTTCAACACTCACTTTCAACCCTAACCCTAACCCAACCCTCACTTTCAACCCTAACCCTAACCCTAACCCTAACCCTAACCCTAACTCCACCCACTGTTAAGCCCCTCCCACTTTTCTATTAAGCCCCTCCCACTTTTCTATTAAGTCACTCCCATTTTTAAGACCCTCCCACCGTTTTTAAGCCCCTCCCCTTTTAAACCCCACCCACTTTCAACCCTCACTTTCAACCCTAACCCTAACCCAACCCTCACTTTCAACCCTAACCCTAACCCTAATCCAACCCTCACTTTTAACCCTAACCCTAACTCCACCCACTGTTAAGCCCCTCCCACTTTTCTATTAAGCCCCTCTCACTTTTCTATTAAGCCACACCCGTTTTTAAGCCCCTCCCACCGTTTTTAAGCCCCTCCCACCGTTTTTAAGCCACTCCCACTTTTCTATTAAGCCCCTCCCACTTTTCTATTAAGCCACACCCATTTTTAGCCCCCTCCCACCGTTTTAAGCCCCTCCCACCGTTTTAAAGCCACTCCCACTTTTCTATTAAGCCCCTCCCACTTTTCTATTAAGTCACTCCCATTTTTAAGACCCTCCCACCGTTTTAAAGCCACTCTCACTTTTCTATTAAGCCCCTCCCACTTTTCTATTAAGCCACACCCGTTTTTAAGCCCCTCCCACCGTTTTTAAGCCCCTCCCCTTTTAAACCCCACCCACTTTCAACCCTCACTTTCAACCCTAACCCTAACCCAACCCTCACTTTCAACCCTAACCCTAACCCTAATCCAACCCTCACTTTCAACCCTAACCCTAACTCCACCCACTGTTAAGCCCCTCCCACTTTTCTATTAAGCCCCTCTCACTTTTCTATTAAGCCACACCCGTTTTTAAGCCCCTCCCACCGTTTTTAAGCCCCTCCCACCGTTTTTAAGCCACTCCCACTTTTCTATTAAGCCCCTCCCACTTTTCTATTAAGCCACACCCATTTTTAGCCCCCTCCCACCGTTTTAAGCCCCTCCCACCGTTTTAAAGCCACTCCCACTTTTCTATTAAGCCCCTCCCACTTTTCTATTAAGTCACTCCCATTTTTAAGACCCTCCCACCGTTTTAAAGCCACTCTCACTTTTCTATTAAGCCCCTCCCACTTTTCTATTAAGCCACACCCGTTTTTAAGCCCCTCCCACCGTTTTTAAGCCCCTCCCCTTTTAAACCCCACCCACTTTCAACCCTCACTTTCAACCCTAACCCTAACCCAACCCTTACTTTCATCCCTAACCCTAACCCTAACCCTAACCCTAACTCCACCCACTGTTAAGCCCCTCCCACTTTTCTATCAAGCCCCTCCCACTTTTCTATTAAGTCACTCCCATTTTTAAGACCCTCCCACCGTTTTAAAGCCCCTCCCACTTTTCTATTAAGCCCCACCCACTTTTCTATTAAGCCACACCCGTTTTTAAGCCCCTCTCACCGTTTTTAAGCCCCTCCCACTTTTCTATTAAGCCCCTCCCACTTTTCTATTAAGCCCCTCCCATTTTTAAGCCCCTCCCACCGTTTTTAAGCCACTCCCACTGTTCTATTAAGCCCCTCCCACTTTTCTATTAAGCCACACCCGTTTTTAAGCCCCTCCCACCGTTTTTAAGCCCCTCCCCTTTTAAACCCCACCCACTTTCAACCCTCACTTTCAACCCTAACCCTAACCCAACCCTCACTTTCAACCCTAACCCTAACCCTAACCCTAACCCTAACTCCACCCACTGTTAAGCCCCTCCCACTTTTCTATTAAGCCCCTCCCACTTTTCTATTAAGTCACTCCCATTTTTAAGACCCTCCCACCGTTTTAAAGCCCCTCCCACTTTTCTATTGAGCCCCACCCACTTTTCTATTAAGTCACTCCCATTTTTAAGACCCTCCCACCGTTTTAAAGCCACTCCCACTTTTCTATCAAGCCCCTCCCACTTTTCTATTAAGCCACTCCCATTTTTAAGACCCTCCCACCGTTTTTAAGCCCCTCCCCTTTTAAACCCCACCCACTTTCAACCCTCACTTTCAACCCTAACCCTAACCCAACCCTCACTTTCAACCCTAACCCTAACCCTAATCCAACCCTCACTTTTAACCCTAACCCTAACTCCACCCACTGTTAAGCCCCTCCCACTTTTCTATTAAGCCCCTCTCACTTTTCTATTAAGCCACACCCGTTTTTAAGCCCCTCCCACCGTTTTTAAGCCCCTCCCACCGTTTTTAAGCCACTCCCACTTTTCTATTAAGCCCCTCCCACTTTTCTATTAAGCCACACCCATTTTTAGCCCCCTCCCACCGTTTTAAGCCCCTCCCACCGTTTTAAAGCCACTCCCACTTTTCTATTAAGCCCCTCCCACTTTTCTATTAAGTCACTCCCATTTTTAAGACCCTCCCACCGTTTTAAAGCCACTCTCACTTTTCTATTAAGCCCCTCCCACTTTTTTATTAAGCCACACCCGTTTTTAAGCCCCTCCCACCGTTTTTAAGCCCCTCCCCTTTTAAACCCCACCCACTTTCAACCCTCACTTTCAACCCTAACCCTAACCCAACCCTTACTTTCATCCCTAACCCTAACCCTAACCCTAACCCTAACTCCACCCACTGTTAAGCCCCTCCCACTTTTCTATCAAGCCCCTCCCACTTTTCTATTAAGTCACTCCCATTTTTAAGACCCTCCCACCGTTTTAAAGCCCCTCCCACTTTTCTATTAAGCCCCACCCACTTTTCTATTAAGCCACACCCGTTTTTAAGCCCCTCTCACCGTTTTTAAGCCCCTCCCACTTTTCTATTAAGCCCCTCCCACTTTTCTATTAAGCCCCTCCCATTTTTAAGCCCCTCCCACCGTTTTTAAGCCACTCCCACTGTTCTATTAAGCCCCTCCCACTTTTCTATTAAGCCACACCCGTTTTTAAGCCCCTCCCACCGTTTTTAAGCCCCTCCCCTTTTAAACCCCACCCACTTTCAACCCTCACTTTCAACCCTAACCCTAACCCAACCCTCACTTTCAACCCTAACCCTAACCCTAACCCTAACCCTAACTCCACCCACTGTTAAGCCCCTCCCACTTTTCTATTAAGCCCCTCCCACTTTTCTATTAAGTCACTCCCATTTTTAAGACCCTCCCACCGTTTTAAAGCCCCTCCCACTTTTCTATTGAGCCCCACCCACTTTTCTATTAAGTCACTCCCATTTTTAAGACCCTCCCACCGTTTTAAAGCCACTCCCACTTTTCTATCAAGCCCCTCCCACTTTTCTATTAAGCCACTCCCATTTTTAAGACCCTCCCACCGTTTAAAAGCCACTCCCACTTTTCTATTAAGCCCCTCCCACTTTTCTATTAAGCCACACCCGTTTTTAAGCCCCTCCCACCGTTTTTAAGCCCCTCCCCTTTTAAACCCCACCCACTTTCAACCCTCACTTTCAACCCTAACCCTAACCCAACCCTCACTTTCAACCCTAACCCTAACCCTAATCCAACCCTCACTTTTAACCCTAACCCTAACTCCACCCACTGTTAAGCCCCTCCCACTTTTCTATTAAGCCCCTCTCACTTTTCTATTAAGCCACACCCGTTTTTAAGCCCCTCCCACCGTTTTTAAGCCCCTCCCACCGTTTTTAAGCCACTCCCACTTTTCTATTAAGCCCCTCCCACTTTTCTATTAAGCCACACCCATTTTTAGCCCCCTCCCACCGTTTTAAGCCCCTCCCACCGTTTTAAAGCCACTCCCACTTTTCTATTAAGCCCCTCCCACTTTTCTATTAAGTCACTCCCATTTTTAAGACCCTCCCACCGTTTTAAAGCCACTCTCACTTTTCTATTAAGCCCCTCCCACTTTTTTATTAAGCCACACCCGTTTTTAAGCCCCTCCCACCGTTTTTAAGCCCCTCCCCTTTTAAACCCCACCCACTTTCAACACTCACTTTCAACCCTAACCCTAACCCAACCCTCACTTTCAACCCTAACCCTAACCCTAACCCTAACCCTAACCCTAACTCCACCCACTGTTAAGCCCCTCCCACTTTTCTATTAAGCCCCTCCCACTTTTCTATTAAGTCACTCCCATTTTTAAGACCCTCCCACCGTTTTTAAGCCCCTCCCCTTTTAAACCCCACCCACTTTCAACCCTCACTTTCAACCCTAACCCTAACCCAACCCTCACTTTCAACCCTAACCCTAACCCTAATCCAACCCTCACTTTTAACCCTAACCCTAACTCCACCCACTGTTAAGCCCCTCCCACTTTTCTATTAAGCCCCTCTCACTTTTCTATTAAGCCACACCCGTTTTTAAGCCCCTCCCACCGTTTTTAAGCCCCTCCCACCGTTTTTAAGCCACTCCCACTTTTCTATTAAGCCCCTCCCACTTTTCTATTAAGCCACACCCATTTTTAGCCCCCTCCCACCGTTTTAAGCCCCTCCCACCGTTTTAAAGCCACTCCCACTTTTCTATTAAGCCCCTCCCACTTTTCTATTAAGTCACTCCCATTTTTAAGACCCTCCCACCGTTTTAAAGCCACTCTCACTTTTCTATTAAGCCCCTCCCACTTTTCTATTAAGCCACACCCGTTTTTAAGCCCCTCCCACCGTTTTTAAGCCCCTCCCCTTTTAAACCCCACCCACTTTCAACCCTCACTTTCAACCCTAACCCTAACCCAACCCTCACTTTCAACCCTAACCCTAACCCTAATCCAACCCTCACTTTCAACCCTAACCCTAACTCCACCCACTGTTAAGCCCCTCCCACTTTTCTATTAAGCCCCTCTCACTTTTCTATTAAGCCACACCCGTTTTTAAGCCCCTCCCACCGTTTTTAAGCCCCTCCCACCGTTTTTAAGCCACTCCCACTTTTCTATTAAGCCCCTCCCACTTTTCTATTAAGCCACACCCATTTTTAGCCCCCTCCCACCGTTTTAAGCCCCTCCCACCGTTTTAAAGCCACTCCCACTTTTCTATTAAGCCCCTCCCACTTTTCTATTAAGTCACTCCCATTTTTAAGACCCTCCCACCGTTTTAAAGCCACTCTCACTTTTCTATTAAGCCCCTCCCACTTTTCTATTAAGCCACACCCGTTTTTAAGCCCCTCCCACCGTTTTTAAGCCCCTCCCCTTTTAAACCCCACCCACTTTCAACCCTCACTTTCAACCCTAACCCTAACCCAACCCTTACTTTCATCCCTAACCCTAACCCTAACCCTAACCCTAACTCCACCCACTGTTAAGCCCCTCCCACTTTTCTATCAAGCCCCTCCCACTTTTCTATTAAGTCACTCCCATTTTTAAGACCCTCCCACCGTTTTAAAGCCCCTCCCACTTTTCTATTAAGCCCCACCCACTTTTCTATTAAGCCACACCCGTTTTTAAGCCCCTCTCACCGTTTTTAAGCCCCTCCCACTTTTCTATTAAGCCCCTCCCACTTTTCTATTAAGCCCCTCCCATTTTTAAGCCCCTCCCACCGTTTTTAAGCCACTCCCACTGTTCTATTAAGCCCCTCCCACTTTTCTATTAAGCCACACCCGTTTTTAAGCCCCTCCCACCGTTTTTAAGCCCCTCCCCTTTTAAACCCCACCCACTTTCAACCCTCACTTTCAACCCTAACCCTAACCCAACCCTCACTTTCAACCCTAACCCTAACCCTAACCCTAACCCTAACTCCACCCACTGTTAAGCCCCTCCCACTTTTCTATTAAGCCCCTCCCACTTTTCTATTAAGTCACTCCCATTTTTAAGACCCTCCCACCGTTTTAAAGCCCCTCCCACTTTTCTATTGAGCCCCACCCACTTTTCTATTAAGTCACTCCCATTTTTAAGACCCTCCCACCGTTTTAAAGCCACTCCCACTTTTCTATCAAGCCCCTCCCACTTTTCTATTAAGCCACTCCCATTTTTAAGACCCTCCCACCGTTTAAAAGCCACTCCCACTTTTCTATTAAGCCCCTCCCACTTTTCTATTAAGCCACACCCGTTTTTAAGCCCCTCCCACCGTTTTTAAGCCCCTCCCCTTTTAAACCCCACCCACTTTCAACCCTCACTTTCAACCCTAACCCTAACCCAACCCTCACTTTCAACCCTAACCCTAACCCTAATCCAACCCTCACTTTTAACCCTAACCCTAACTCCACCCACTGTTAAGCCCCTCCCACTTTTCTATTAAGCCCCTCTCACTTTTCTATTAAGCCACACCCGTTTTTAAGCCCCTCCCACCGTTTTTAAGCCCCTCCCACCGTTTTTAAGCCACTCCCACTTTTCTATTAAGCCCCTCCCACTTTTCTATTAAGCCACACCCATTTTTAGCCCCCTCCCACCGTTTTAAGCCCCTCCCACCGTTTTAAAGCCACTCCCACTTTTCTATTAAGCCCCTCCCACTTTTCTATTAAGTCACTCCCATTTTTAAGACCCTCCCACCGTTTTAAAGCCACTCTCACTTTTCTATTAAGCCCCTCCCACTTTTTTATTAAGCCACACCCGTTTTTAAGCCCCTCCCACCGTTTTTAAGCCCCTCCCCTTTTAAACCCCACCCACTTTCAACCCTCACTTTCAACCCTAACCCTAACCCAACCCTTACTTTCAACCCTAACCCTAACCCTAACCCTAACCCTAACTCCACCCACTGTTAAGCCCCTCCCACTTTTCTATCAAGCCCCTCCCACTTTTCTATTAAGTCACTCCCATTTTTAAGACCCTCCCACCGTTTTAAAGCCCCTCCCACTTTTCTATTAAGCCCCACCCACTTTTCTATTAAGCCACACCCGTTTTTAAGCCCCTCTCACCGTTTTTAAGCCCCTCCCACTTTTCTATTAAGCCCCTCCCACTTTTCTATTAAGCCCCTCCCATTTTTAAGCCCCTCCCACCGTTTTTAAGCCACTCCCACTGTTCTATTAAGCCCCTCCCACTTTTCTATTAAGCCACACCCGTTTTTAAGCCCCTCCCACCGTTTTTAAGCCCCTCCCCTTTTAAACCCCACCCACTTTCAACCCTCACTTTCAACCCTAACCCTAACCCAACCCTCACTTTCAACCCTAACCCTAACCCTAACCCTAACCCTAACTCCACCCACTGTTAAGCCCCTCCCACTTTTCTATTAAGCCCCTCCCACTTTTCTATTAAGTCACTCCCATTTTTAAGACCCTCCCACCGTTTTAAAGCCCCTCCCACTTTTCTATTGAGCCCCACCCACTTTTCTATTAAGTCACTCCCATTTTTAAGACCCTCCCACCGTTTTAAAGCCACTCCCACTTTTCTATCAAGCCCCTCCCACTTTTCTATTAAGCCACTCCCATTTTTAAGACCCTCCCACCGTTTAAAAGCCACTCCCACTTTTCTATTAAGCCCCTCCCACTTTTCTATTAAGCCACACCCGTTTTTAAGCCCCTCCCACCGTTTTTAAGCCCCTCCCCTTTTAAACCCCACCCACTTTCAACCCTCACTTTCAACCCTAACCCTAACCCAACCCTCACTTTCAACCCTAACCCTAACCCTAATCCAACCCTCACTTTTAACCCTAACCCTAACTCCACCCACTGTTAAGCCCCTCCCACTTTTCTATTAAGCCCCTCTCACTTTTCTATTAAGCCACACCCGTTTTTAAGCCCCTCCCACCGTTTTTAAGCCCCTCCCACCGTTTTTAAGCCACTCCCACTTTTCTATTAAGCCCCTCCCACTTTTCTATTAAGCCACACCCATTTTTAGCCCCCTCCCACCGTTTTAAGCCCCTCCCACCGTTTTAAAGCCACTCCCACTTTTCTATTAAGCCCCTCCCACTTTTCTATTAAGTCACTCCCATTTTTAAGACCCTCCCACCGTTTTAAAGCCACTCTCACTTTTCTATTAAGCCCCTCCCACTTTTTTATTAAGCCACACCCGTTTTTAAGCCCCTCCCACCGTTTTTAAGCCCCTCCCCTTTTAAACCCCACCCACTTTCAACCCTCACTTTCAACCCTAACCCTAACCCAACCCTTACTTTCAACCCTAACCCTAACCCTAACCCTAACCCTAACTCCACCCACTGTTAAGCCCCTCCCACTTTTCTATCAAGCCCCTCCCACTTTTCTATTAAGTCACTCCCATTTTTAAGACCCTCCCACCGTTTTAAAGCCCCTCCCACTTTTCTATTAAGCCCCACCCACTTTTCTATTAAGCCACACCCGTTTTTAAGCCCCTCTCACCGTTTTTAAGCCCCTCCCACTTTTCTATTAAGCCCCTCCCACTTTTCTATTAAGCCCCTCCCATTTTTAAGCCCCTCCCACCGTTTTTAAGCCCCTCCCACCGTTTTTAAGCCACTCCCACTGTTCTATTAAGCCCCTCCCACTTTTCTATTAAGCCACTCCCATTTTTAAGCCCCTCCCACCGTTTTAAAGCCCCTCCCACTTTTCTATTAAGCCCCTCCCACTTTTCTATTAAGTCACTCCCATTTTTAAGCCCCTCCCGCCGTTTTAAAGCCCCTCCCACTTTTCTATTAAGCCCCTCCCACTTTTCTATTAAGTCACTCCCATTTTTAAGACCCTCCCACCGTTTTAAAGCCACTCCCACTTTTCTATCAAGCCCCTCCCACTTTTCTATTAAGTCACTCCCATTTTTAAGACCCTCCCACCGTTTTAAAGCCACTCCCACTTTTCTATTAAGCCCCTCCCACTTTTCTATTAAGCCACACCCGTTTTTAAGCCCCTCCCACCGTTTTTAAGCCCCTCCCCTTTTAAACCCCACCCACTTTCAACACTCACTTTCAACCCTAACCCTAACCCAACCCTCACTTTCAACCCTAACCCTAACCCTAACCCTAACCCTAACCCTAACTCCACCCACTGTTAAGCCCCTCCCACTTTTCTATTAAGCCCCTCCCACTTTTCTATTAAGTCACTCCCATTTTTAAGACCCTCCCACCGTTTTAAAGCCCCTCCCACTTTTCTATTGAGCCCCACCCACTTTTCTATTAAGTCACTCCCATTTTTAAGACCCTCCCACCGTTTTAAAGCCACTACCATTTTTCTATCAAGCCCCTCCCACTTTTCTATTAAGCCACTCCCATTTTTAAGACCCTCCCACCGTTTAAAAGCCACTCCCACTTTTCTATTAAGCCCCTCCCACTTTTCTATTAAGCCACACCCGTTTTTAAGCCCCTCCCACCGTTTTTAAGCCCCTCCCCTTTTAAACCCCACCCACTTTCAACCCTCACTTTCAACCCTAACCCTAACCCAACCCTCACTTTCAACCCTAACCCTAACCCTAATCCAACCCTCACTTTTAACCCTAACCCTAACTCCACCCACTGTTAAGCCCCTCCCACTTTTCTATTAAGCCACACCCACTTTTCTATTAAGCCACACCCGTTTTTAAGCCCCTCCCACCGTTTTTAAGCCCCTCCCACCGTTTTTAAGCCACTCCCACTTTTCTATTAAGCCCCTCCCACTTTTATATTAAGCCACACCCATTTTTAGCCCCCTCCCACCGTTTTAAGCCCCTCCCACCGTTTTAAAGCCACTCCCACTTTTCTATTAAGCCCTCCCACTTTTCTATTAAGCCACACCCATTTTTAAGCCCCTCCCCTTTTAAACCCCACCCACTTTCAACCCTCACTTTCAACCCTAACCCTAACCCAACCCTCACTTTCAACCCTAACCCTAACCCTAATCCAACCCTCACTTTTAACCCTAACCCTAACTCCACCCACTGTTAAGCCCCTCCCACTTTTCTATTAAGCCCCTCTCACTTTTCTATTAAGCCACACCCGTTTTTAAGCCCCTCCCACCGTTTTTAAGCCCCTCCCACCGTTTTTAAGACACTCCCACTTTTCTATTAAGCCCCTCCCACTTTTCTATTAAGCCACACCCATTTTTAGCCCCCTCCCACCGTTTTAAGCCCCTCCCACCGTTTTAAAGCCACTCCCACTTTTCTATTAAGCCCCTCCCACTTTTCTATTAAGTCACTCCCATTTTTAAGACCCTCCCACCGTTTTAAAGCCACTCTCACTTTTCTATTAAGCCCCTCCCACTTTTCTATTAAGTCACTCCCATTTTTAAGACCCTCCCACCGTTTTAAAGCCACTCCCACTTTTCTATCAAGCCCCTCCCACTTTTCTATTAATTCACTCCCATTTTTAAGACCCTCCCACCGTTTTAAAGCCACTCCCACTTTTCTATTAAGCCCCTCCCACTTTTCTATTAAGCCACACCCGTTTTTAAGCCCCTCCCACCGTTTTTAAGCCCCTCCCCTTTTAAACCCCACCCACTTTCAACACTCACTTTCAACCCTAACCCTAACCCAACCCTCACTTTCAACCCTAACCCTAACCCTAACCCTAACCCTAACCCTAACTCCACCCACTGTTAAGCCCCTCCCACTTTTCTATTAAGCCCCTCCCACTTTTCTATTAAGTCACTCCCATTTTTAAGACCCTCCCACCGTTTTTAAGCCCCTCCCCTTTTAAACCCCACCCACTTTCAACCCTCACTTTCAACCCTAACCCTAACCCAACCCTCACTTTCAACCCTAACCCTAACCCTAATCCAACCCTCACTTTTAACCCTAACCCTAACTCCACCCACTGTTAAGCCCCTCCCACTTTTCTATTAAGCCCCTCTCACTTTTCTATTAAGCCACACCCGTTTTTAAGCCCCTCCCACCGTTTTTAAGCCCCTCCCACCGTTTTTAAGCCACTCCCACCGTTTTTAAGCCCCTCCCACCGTTTTTAAGCCACTCCCACTGTTCTATTAAGCCCCTCCCACTTTTCTATTAAGCCACTCCCATTTTTAAGCCCCTCCCACCGTTTTAAAGCCCCTCCCACTTTTCTATTAAGCCCCTCCCACTTTTCTATTAAGTCACTCCCATTTTTAAGCCCCTCCCGCCGTTTTAAAGCCCCTCCCACTTTTCTATTAAGCCCCTCCCACTTTTCTATTAAGTCACTCCCATTTTTAAGACCCTCCCACCGTTTTAAAGCCACTCCCACTTTTCTATCAAGCCCCTCCCACTTTTCTATTAAGTCACTCCCATTTTTAAGACCCTCCCACCGTTTTAAAGCCACTCCCACTTTTCTATTAAGCCCCTCCCACTTTTCTATTAAGCCACACCCGTTTTTAAGCCCCTCCCACCGTTTTTAAGCCCCTCCCCTTTTAAACCCCACCCACTTTCAACACTCACTTTCAACCCTAACCCTAACCCAACCCTCACTTTCAACCCTAACCCTAACCCTAACCCTAACCCTAACCCTAACTCCACCCACTGTTAAGCCCCTCCCACTTTTCTATTAAGCCCCTCCCACTTTTCTATTAAGTCACTCCCATTTTTAAGACCCTCCCACCGTTTTAAAGCCCCTCCCACTTTTCTATTGAGCCCCACCCACTTTTCTATTAAGTCACTCCCATTTTTAAGACCCTCCCACCGTTTTAAAGCCACTACCATTTTTCTATCAAGCCCCTCCCACTTTTCTATTAAGCCACTCCCATTTTTAAGACCCTCCCACCGTTTAAAAGCCACTCCCACTTTTCTATTAAGCCCCTCCCACTTTTCTATTAAGCCACACCCGTTTTTAAGCCCCTCCCACCGTTTTTAAGCCCCTCCCCTTTTAAACCCCACCCACTTTCAACCCTCACTTTCAACCCTAACCCTAACCCAACCCTCACTTTCAACCCTAACCCTAACCCTAATCCAACCCTCACTTTTAACCCTAACCCTAACTCCACCCACTGTTAAGCCCCTCCCACTTTTCTATTAAGCCACACCCACTTTTCTATTAAGCCACACCCGTTTTTAAGCCCCTCCCACCGTTTTTAAGCCCCTCCCACCGTTTTTAAGCCACTCCCACTTTTCTATTAAGCCCCTCCCACTTTTATATTAAGCCACACCCATTTTTAGCCCCCTCCCACCGTTTTAAGCCCCTCCCACCGTTTTAAAGCCACTCCCACTTTTCTATTAAGCCCTCCCACTTTTCTATTAAGCCACACCCATTTTTAAGCCCCTCCCCTTTTAAACCCCACCCACTTTCAACCCTCACTTTCAACCCTAACCCTAACCCAACCCTCACTTTCAACCCTAACCCTAACCCTAATCCAACCCTCACTTTTAACCCTAACCCTAACTCCACCCACTGTTAAGCCCCTCCCACTTTTCTATTAAGCCCCTCTCACTTTTCTATTAAGCCACACCCGTTTTTAAGCCCCTCCCACCGTTTTTAAGCCCCTCCCACCGTTTTTAAGACACTCCCACTTTTCTATTAAGCCCCTCCCACTTTTCTATTAAGCCACACCCATTTTTAGCCCCCTCCCACCGTTTTAAGCCCCTCCCACCGTTTTAAAGCCACTCCCACTTTTCTATTAAGCCCCTCCCACTTTTCTATTAAGTCACTCCCATTTTTAAGACCCTCCCACCGTTTTAAAGCCACTCTCACTTTTCTATTAAGCCCCTCCCACTTTTCTATTAAGTCACTCCCATTTTTAAGACCCTCCCACCGTTTTAAAGCCACTCCCACTTTTCTATCAAGCCCCTCCCACTTTTCTATTAATTCACTCCCATTTTTAAGACCCTCCCACCGTTTTAAAGCCACTCCCACTTTTCTATTAAGCCCCTCCCACTTTTCTATTAAGCCACACCCGTTTTTAAGCCCCTCCCACCGTTTTTAAGCCCCTCCCCTTTTAAACCCCACCCACTTTCAACACTCACTTTCAACCCTAACCCTAACCCAACCCTCACTTTCAACCCTAACCCTAACCCTAACCCTAACCCTAACCCTAACTCCACCCACTGTTAAGCCCCTCCCACTTTTCTATTAAGCCCCTCCCACTTTTCTATTAAGTCACTCCCATTTTTAAGACCCTCCCACCGTTTTTAAGCCCCTCCCCTTTTAAACCCCACCCACTTTCAACCCTCACTTTCAACCCTAACCCTAACCCAACCCTCACTTTCAACCCTAACCCTAACCCTAATCCAACCCTCACTTTTAACCCTAACCCTAACTCCACCCACTGTTAAGCCCCTCCCACTTTTCTATTAAGCCCCTCTCACTTTTCTATTAAGCCACACCCGTTTTTAAGCCCCTCCCACCGTTTTTAAGCCCCTCCCACCGTTTTTAAGCCACTCCCACTTTTCTATTAAGCCCCTCCCACTTTTCTATTAAGCCACACCCATTTTTAGCCCCCTCCCACCGTTTTAAGCCCCTCCCACCGTTTTAAAGCCACTCCCACTTTTCTATTAAGCCCCTCCCACTTTTCTATTAAGTCACTCCCATTTTTAAGACCCTCCCACCGTTTTAAAGCCACTCTCACTTTTCTATTAAGCCCCTCCCACTTTTCTATTAAGCCACACCCGTTTTTAAGCCCCTCCCACCGTTTTTAAGCCCCTCCCCTTTTAAACCCCACCCACTTTCAACCCTCACTTTCAACCCTAACCCTAACCCAACCCTCACTTTCAACCCTAACCCTAACCCTAATCCAACCCTCACTTTCAACCCTAACCCTAACTCCACCCACTGTTAAGCCCCTCCCACTTTTCTATTAAGCCCCTCTCACTTTTCTATTAAGCCACACCCGTTTTTAAGCCCCTCCCACCGTTTTTAAGCCCCTCCCACCGTTTTTAAGCCACTCCCACTTTTCTATTAAGCCCCTCCCACTTTTCTATTAAGCCACACCCATTTTTAGCCCCCTCCCACCGTTTTAAGCCCCTCCCACCGTTTTAAAGCCACTCCCACTTTTCTATTAAGCCCCTCCCACTTTTCTATTAAGTCACTCCCATTTTTAAGACCCTCCCACCGTTTTAAAGCCACTCTCACTTTTCTATTAAGCCCCTCCCACTTTTCTATTAAGCCACACCCGTTTTTAAGCCCCTCCCACCGTTTTTAAGCCCCTCCCCTTTTAAACCCCACCCACTTTCAACCCTCACTTTCAACCCTAACCCTAACCCAACCCTTACTTTCATCCCTAACCCTAACCCTAACCCTAACCCTAACTCCACCCACTGTTAAGCCCCTCCCACTTTTCTATCAAGCCCCTCCCACTTTTCTATTAAGTCACTCCCATTTTTAAGACCCTCCCACCGTTTTAAAGCCCCTCCCACTTTTCTATTAAGCCCCACCCACTTTTCTATTAAGCCACACCCGTTTTTAAGCCCCTCTCACCGTTTTTAAGCCCCTCCCACTTTTCTATTAAGCCCCTCCCACTTTTCTATTAAGCCCCTCCCATTTTTAAGCCCCTCCCACCGTTTTTAAGCCACTCCCACTGTTCTATTAAGCCCCTCCCACTTTTCTATTAAGCCACACCCGTTTTTAAGCCCCTCCCACCGTTTTTAAGCCCCTCCCCTTTTAAACCCCACCCACTTTCAACCCTCACTTTCAACCCTAACCCTAACCCAACCCTCACTTTCAACCCTAACCCTAACCCTAACCCTAACCCTAACTCCACCCACTGTTAAGCCCCTCCCACTTTTCTATTAAGCCCCTCCCACTTTTCTATTAAGTCACTCCCATTTTTAAGACCCTCCCACCGTTTTAAAGCCCCTCCCACTTTTCTATTGAGCCCCACCCACTTTTCTATTAAGTCACTCCCATTTTTAAGACCCTCCCACCGTTTTAAAGCCACTCCCACTTTTCTATCAAGCCCCTCCCACTTTTCTATTAAGCCACTCCCATTTTTAAGACCCTCCCACCGTTTAAAAGCCACTCCCACTTTTCTATTAAGCCCCTCCCACTTTTCTATTAAGCCACACCCGTTTTTAAGCCCCTCCCACCGTTTTTAAGCCCCTCCCCTTTTAAACCCCACCCACTTTCAACCCTCACTTTCAACCCTAACCCTAACCCAACCCTCACTTTCAACCCTAACCCTAACCCTAATCCAACCCTCACTTTTAACCCTAACCCTAACTCCACCCACTGTTAAGCCCCTCCCACTTTTCTATTAAGCCCCTCTCACTTTTCTATTAAGCCACACCCGTTTTTAAGCCCCTCCCACCGTTTTTAAGCCCCTCCCACCGTTTTTAAGCCACTCCCACTTTTCTATTAAGCCCCTCCCACTTTTCTATTAAGCCACACCCATTTTTAGCCCCCTCCCACCGTTTTAAGCCCCTCCCACCGTTTTAAAGCCACTCCCACTTTTCTATTAAGCCCCTCCCACTTTTCTATTAAGTCACTCCCATTTTTAAGACCCTCCCACCGTTTTAAAGCCACTCTCACTTTTCTATTAAGCCCCTCCCACTTTTTTATTAAGCCACACCCGTTTTTAAGCCCCTCCCACCGTTTTTAAGCCCCTCCCCTTTTAAACCCCACCCACTTTCAACCCTCACTTTCAACCCTAACCCTAACCCAACCCTTACTTTCAACCCTAACCCTAACCCTAACCCTAACCCTAACTCCACCCACTGTTAAGCCCCTCCCACTTTTCTATCAAGCCCCTCCCACTTTTCTATTAAGTCACTCCCATTTTTAAGACCCTCCCACCGTTTTAAAGCCCCTCCCACTTTTCTATTAAGCCCCACCCACTTTTCTATTAAGCCACACCCGTTTTTAAGCCCCTCTCACCGTTTTTAAGCCCCTCCCACTTTTCTATTAAGCCCCTCCCACTTTTCTATTAAGCCCCTCCCATTTTTAAGCCCCTCCCACCGTTTTTAAGCCACTCCCACTGTTCTATTAAGCCCCTCCCACTTTTCTATTAAGCCACACCCGTTTTTAAGCCCCTCCCACCGTTTTTAAGCCCCTCCCCTTTTAAACCCCACCCACTTTCAACCCTCACTTTCAACCCTAACCCTAACCCAACCCTCACTTTCAACCCTAACCCTAACCCTAACCCTAACCCTAACTCCACCCACTGTTAAGCCCCTCCCACTTTTCTATTAAGCCCCTCCCACTTTTCTATTAAGTCACTCCCATTTTTAAGACCCTCCCACCGTTTTAAAGCCCCTCCCACTTTTCTATTGAGCCCCACCCACTTTTCTATTAAGTCACTCCCATTTTTAAGACCCTCCCACCGTTTTAAAGCCACTCCCACTTTTCTATCAAGCCCCTCCCACTTTTCTATTAAGCCACTCCCATTTTTAAGACCCTCCCACCGTTTAAAAGCCACTCCCACTTTTCTATTAAGCCCCTCCCACTTTTCTATTAAGCCACACCCGTTTTTAAGCCCCTCCCACCGTTTTTAAGCCCCTCCCCTTTTAAACCCCACCCACTTTCAACCCTCACTTTCAACCCTAACCCTAACCCAACCCTCACTTTCAACCCTAACCCTAACCCTAATCCAACCCTCACTTTTAACCCTAACCCTAACTCCACCCACTGTTAAGCCCCTCCCACTTTTCTATTAAGCCCCTCTCACTTTTCTATTAAGCCACACCCGTTTTTAAGCCCCTCCCACCGTTTTTAAGCCCCTCCCACCGTTTTTAAGCCACTCCCACTTTTCTATTAAGCCCCTCCCACTTTTCTATTAAGCCACACCCATTTTTAGCCCCCTCCCACCGTTTTAAGCCCCTCCCACCGTTTTAAAGCCACTCCCACTTTTCTATTAAGCCCCTCCCACTTTTCTATTAAGTCACTCCCATTTTTAAGACCCTCCCACCGTTTTAAAGCCACTCTCACTTTTCTATTAAGCCCCTCCCACTTTTTTATTAAGCCACACCCGTTTTTAAGCCCCTCCCACCGTTTTTAAGCCCCTCCCCTTTTAAACCCCACCCACTTTCAACCCTCACTTTCAACCCTAACCCTAACCCAACCCTTACTTTCAACCCTAACCCTAACCCTAACCCTAACCCTAACTCCACCCACTGTTAAGCCCCTCCCACTTTTCTATCAAGCCCCTCCCACTTTTCTATTAAGTCACTCCCATTTTTAAGACCCTCCCACCGTTTTAAAGCCCCTCCCACTTTTCTATTAAGCCCCACCCACTTTTCTATTAAGCCACACCCGTTTTTAAGCCCCTCTCACCGTTTTTAAGCCCCTCCCACTTTTCTATTAAGCCCCTCCCACTTTTCTATTAAGCCCCTCCCATTTTTAAGCCCCTCCCACCGTTTTTAAGCCCCTCCCACCGTTTTTAAGCCACTCCCACTGTTCTATTAAGCCCCTCCCACTTTTCTATTAAGCCACTCCCATTTTTAAGCCCCTCCCACCGTTTTAAAGCCCCTCCCACTTTTCTATTAAGCCCCTCCCACTTTTCTATTAAGTCACTCCCATTTTTAAGCCCCTCCCGCCGTTTTAAAGCCCCTCCCACTTTTCTATTAAGCCCCTCCCACTTTTCTATTAAGTCACTCCCATTTTTAAGACCCTCCCACCGTTTTAAAGCCACTCCCACTTTTCTATCAAGCCCCTCCCACTTTTCTATTAAGTCACTCCCATTTTTAAGACCCTCCCACCGTTTTAAAGCCACTCCCACTTTTCTATTAAGCCCCTCCCACTTTTCTATTAAGCCACACCCGTTTTTAAGCCCCTCCCACCGTTTTTAAGCCCCTCCCCTTTTAAACCCCACCCACTTTCAACACTCACTTTCAACCCTAACCCTAACCCAACCCTCACTTTCAACCCTAACCCTAACCCTAACCCTAACCCTAACCCTAACTCCACCCACTGTTAAGCCCCTCCCACTTTTCTATTAAGCCCCTCCCACTTTTCTATTAAGTCACTCCCATTTTTAAGACCCTCCCACCGTTTTAAAGCCCCTCCCACTTTTCTATTGAGCCCCACCCACTTTTCTATTAAGTCACTCCCATTTTTAAGACCCTCCCACCGTTTTAAAGCCACTACCATTTTTCTATCAAGCCCCTCCCACTTTTCTATTAAGCCACTCCCATTTTTAAGACCCTCCCACCGTTTAAAAGCCACTCCCACTTTTCTATTAAGCCCCTCCCACTTTTCTATTAAGCCACACCCGTTTTTAAGCCCCTCCCACCGTTTTTAAGCCCCTCCCCTTTTAAACCCCACCCACTTTCAACCCTCACTTTCAACCCTAACCCTAACCCAACCCTCACTTTCAACCCTAACCCTAACCCTAATCCAACCCTCACTTTTAACCCTAACCCTAACTCCACCCACTGTTAAGCCCCTCCCACTTTTCTATTAAGCCACACCCACTTTTCTATTAAGCCACACCCGTTTTTAAGCCCCTCCCACCGTTTTTAAGCCCCTCCCACCGTTTTTAAGCCACTCCCACTTTTCTATTAAGCCCCTCCCACTTTTATATTAAGCCACACCCATTTTTAGCCCCCTCCCACCGTTTTAAGCCCCTCCCACCGTTTTAAAGCCACTCCCACTTTTCTATTAAGCCCTCCCACTTTTCTATTAAGCCACACCCATTTTTAAGCCCCTCCCCTTTTAAACCCCACCCACTTTCAACCCTCACTTTCAACCCTAACCCTAACCCAACCCTCACTTTCAACCCTAACCCTAACCCTAATCCAACCCTCACTTTTAACCCTAACCCTAACTCCACCCACTGTTAAGCCCCTCCCACTTTTCTATTAAGCCCCTCTCACTTTTCTATTAAGCCACACCCGTTTTTAAGCCCCTCCCACCGTTTTTAAGCCCCTCCCACCGTTTTTAAGACACTCCCACTTTTCTATTAAGCCCCTCCCACTTTTCTATTAAGCCACACCCATTTTTAGCCCCCTCCCACCGTTTTAAGCCCCTCCCACCGTTTTAAAGCCACTCCCACTTTTCTATTAAGCCCCTCCCACTTTTCTATTAAGTCACTCCCATTTTTAAGACCCTCCCACCGTTTTAAAGCCACTCTCACTTTTCTATTAAGCCCCTCCCACTTTTCTATTAAGTCACTCCCATTTTTAAGACCCTCCCACCGTTTTAAAGCCACTCCCACTTTTCTATCAAGCCCCTCCCACTTTTCTATTAATTCACTCCCATTTTTAAGACCCTCCCACCGTTTTAAAGCCACTCCCACTTTTCTAT
This sequence comes from Ascaphus truei, assembly GCF_040206685.1. Lineage (NCBI taxonomy): Eukaryota > Metazoa > Chordata > Amphibia > Anura > Ascaphidae > Ascaphus > Ascaphus truei. Next base: position 77,750 of record NW_027456916.1, read on the forward strand.
TAAGCCCCTCCCACTTTTCTATTAAGCCACACCCGTTTTTAAGCCCCTCCCACCGTTTTTAAGCCCCTCCCCTTTTAAACCCCACCCACTTTCAACACTCACTTTCAACCCTAACCCTAACCCAACCCTCACTTTCAACCCTAACCCTAACCCTAACCCTAACCCTAACCCTAACTCCACCCACTGTTAAGCCCCTCCCACTTTTCTATTAAGCCCCTCCCACTTTTCTATTAAGTCACTCCCATTTTTAAGACCCTCCCACCGTTTTTAAGCCCCTCCCCTTTTAAACCCCACCCACTTTCAACCCTCACTTTCAACCCTAACCCTAACCCAACCCTCACTTTCAACCCTAACCCTAACCCTAATCCAACCCTCACTTTTAACCCTAACCCTAACTCCACCCACTGTTAAGCCCCTCCCACTTTTCTATTAAGCCCCTCTCACTTTTCTATTAAGCCACACCCGTTTTTAAGCCCCTCCCACCGTTTTTAAGCCCCTCCCACCGTTTTTAAGCCACTCCCACTTTTCTATTAAGCCCCTCCCACTTTTCTATTAAGCCACACCCATTTTTAGCCCCCTCCCACCGTTTTAAGCCCCTCCCACCGTTTTAAAGCCACTCCCACTTTTCTATTAAGCCCCTCCCACTTTTCTATTAAGTCACTCCCATTTTTAAGACCCTCCCACCGTTTTAAAGCCACTCTCACTTTTCTATTAAGCCCCTCCCACTTTTCTATTAAGCCACACCCGTTTTTAAGCCCCTCCCACCGTTTTTAAGCCCCTCCCCTTTTAAACCCCACCCACTTTCAACCCTCACTTTCAACCCTAACCCTAACCCAACCCTCACTTTCAACCCTAACCCTAACCCTAATCCAACCCTCACTTTCAACCCTAACCCTAACTCCACCCACTGTTAAGCCCCTCCCACTTTTCTATTAAGCCCCTCTCACTTTTCTATTAAGCCACACCCGTTTTTAAGCCCCTCCCACCGTTTTTAAGCCCCTCCCACCGTTTTTAAGCCACTCCCACTTTTCTATTAAGCCCCTCCCACTTTTCTATTAAGCCACACCCATTTTTAGCCCCCTCCCACCGTTTTAAGCCCCTCCCACCGTTTTAAAGCCACTCCCACTTTTCTATTAAGCCCCTCCCACTTTTCTATTAAGTCACTCCCATTTTTAAGACCCTCCCACCGTTTTAAAGCCACTCTCACTTTTCTATTAAGCCCCTCCCACTTTTCTATTAAGCCACACCCGTTTTTAAGCCCCTCCCACCGTTTTTAAGCCCCTCCCCTTTTAAACCCCACCCACTTTCAACCCTCACTTTCAACCCTAACCCTAACCCAACCCTTACTTTCATCCCTAACCCTAACCCTAACCCTAACCCTAACTCCACCCACTGTTAAGCCCCTCCCACTTTTCTATCAAGCCCCTCCCACTTTTCTATTAAGTCACTCCCATTTTTAAGACCCTCCCACCGTTTTAAAGCCCCTCCCACTTTTCTATTAAGCCCCACCCACTTTTCTATTAAGCCACACCCGTTTTTAAGCCCCTCTCACCGTTTTTAAGCCCCTCCCACTTTTCTATTAAGCCCCTCCCACTTTTCTATTAAGCCCCTCCCATTTTTAAGCCCCTCCCACCGTTTTTAAGCCACTCCCACTGTTCTATTAAGCCCCTCCCACTTTTCTATTAAGCCACACCCGTTTTTAAGCCCCTCCCACCGTTTTTAAGCCCCTCCCCTTTTAAACCCCACCCACTTTCAACCCTCACTTTCAACCCTAACCCTAACCCAACCCTCACTTTCAACCCTAACCCTAACCCTAACCCTAACCCTAACTCCACCCACTGTTAAGCCCCTCCCACTTTTCTATTAAGCCCCTCCCACTTTTCTATTAAGTCACTCCCATTTTTAAGACCCTCCCACCGTTTTAAAGCCCCTCCCACTTTTCTATTGAGCCCCACCCACTTTTCTATTAAGTCACTCCCATTTTTAAGACCCTCCCACCGTTTTAAAGCCACTCCCACTTTTCTATCAAGCCCCTCCCACTTTTCTATTAAGCCACTCCCATTTTTAAGACCCTCCCACCGTTTAAAAGCCACTCCCACTTTTCTATTAAGCCCCTCCCACTTTTCTATTAAGCCACACCCGTTTTTAAGCCCCTCCCACCGTTTTTAAGCCCCTCCCCTTTTAAACCCCACCCACTTTCAACCCTCACTTTCAACCCTAACCCTAACCCAACCCTCACTTTCAACCCTAACCCTAACCCTAATCCAACCCTCACTTTTAACCCTAACCCTAACTCCACCCACTGTTAAGCCCCTCCCACTTTTCTATTAAGCCCCTCTCACTTTTCTATTAAGCCACACCCGTTTTTAAGCCCCTCCCACCGTTTTTAAGCCCCTCCCACCGTTTTTAAGCCACTCCCACTTTTCTATTAAGCCCCTCCCACTTTTCTATTAAGCCACACCCATTTTTAGCCCCCTCCCACCGTTTTAAGCCCCTCCCACCGTTTTAAAGCCACTCCCACTTTTCTATTAAGCCCCTCCCACTTTTCTATTAAGTCACTCCCATTTTTAAGACCCTCCCACCGTTTTAAAGCCACTCTCACTTTTCTATTAAGCCCCTCCCACTTTTCTATTAAGCCACACCCGTTTTTAAGCCCCTCCCACCGTTTTTAAGCCCCTCCCCTTTTAAACCCCACCCACTTTCAACCCTCACTTTCAACCCTAACCCTAACCCAACCCTTACTTTCATCCCTAACCCTAACCCTAACCCTAACCCTAACTCCACCCACTGTTAAGCCCCTCCCACTTTTCTATTAAGCCCCTCCCACTTTTCTATTAAGTCACTCCCATTTTTAAGACCCTCCCACCGTTTTTAAGCCCCTCCCCTTTTAAACCCCACCCACTTTCAACCCTCACTTTCAACCCTAACCCTAACCCAACCCTCACTTTCAACCCTAACCCTAACCCTAATCCAACCCTCACTTTTAACCCTAACCCTAACTCCACCCACTGTTAAGCCCCTCCCACTTTTCTATTAAGCCCCTCTCACTTTTCTATTAAGCCACACCCGTTTTTAAGCCCCTCCCACCGTTTTTAAGCCCCTCCCACCGTTTTTAAGCCACTCCCACTTTTCTATTAAGCCCCTCCCACTTTTCTATTAAGCCACACCCATTTTTAGCCCCCTCCCACCGTTTTAAGCCCCTCCCACCGTTTTAAAGCCACTCCCACTTTTCTATTAAGCCCCTCCCACTTTTCTATTAAGTCACTCCCATTTTTAAGACCCTCCCACCGTTTTAAAGCCACTCTCACTTTTCTATTAAGCCCCTCCCACTTTTCTATTAAGCCACACCCGTTTTTAAGCCCCTCCCACCGTTTTTAAGCCCCTCCCCTTTTAAACCCCACCCACTTTCAACCCTCACTTTCAACCCTAACCCTAACCCAACCCTCACTTTCAACCCTAACCCTAACCCTAATCCAACCCTCACTTTCAACCCTAACCCTAACTCCACCCACTGTTAAGCCCCTCCCACTTTTCTATTAAGCCCCTCTCACTTTTCTATTAAGCCACACCCGTTTTTAAGCCCCTCCCACCGTTTTTAAGCCCCTCCCACCGTTTTTAAGCCACTCCCACTTTTCTATTAAGCCCCTCCCACTTTTCTATTAAGCCACACCCATTTTTAGCCCCCTCCCACCGTTTTAAGCCCCTCCCACCGTTTTAAAGCCACTCCCACTTTTCTATTAAGCCCCTCCCACTTTTCTATTAAGTCACTCCCATTTTTAAGACCCTCCCACCGTTTTAAAGCCACTCTCACTTTTCTATTAAGCCCCTCCCACTTTTCTATTAAGCCACACCCGTTTTTAAGCCCCTCCCACCGTTTTTAAGCCCCTCCCCTTTTAAACCCCACCCACTTTCAACCCTCACTTTCAACCCTAACCCTAACCCAACCCTTACTTTCATCCCTAACCCTAACCCTAACCCTAACCCTAACTCCACCCACTGTTAAGCCCCTCCCACTTTTCTATCAAGCCCCTCCCACTTTTCTATTAAGTCACTCCCATTTTTAAGACCCTCCCACCGTTTTAAAGCCCCTCCCACTTTTCTATTAAGCCCCACCCACTTTTCTATTAAGCCACACCCGTTTTTAAGCCCCTCTCACCGTTTTTAAGCCCCTCCCACTTTTCTATTAAGCCCCTCCCACTTTTCTATTAAGCCCCTCCCATTTTTAAGCCCCTCCCACCGTTTTTAAGCCACTCCCACTGTTCTATTAAGCCCCTCCCACTTTTCTATTAAGCCACACCCGTTTTTAAGCCCCTCCCACCGTTTTTAAGCCCCTCCCCTTTTAAACCCCACCCACTTTCAACCCTCACTTTCAACCCTAACCCTAACCCAACCCTCACTTTCAACCCTAACCCTAACCCTAACCCTAACCCTAACTCCACCCACTGTTAAGCCCCTCCCACTTTTCTATTAAGCCCCTCCCACTTTTCTATTAAGTCACTCCCATTTTTAAGACCCTCCCACCGTTTTAAAGCCCCTCCCACTTTTCTATTGAGCCCCACCCACTTTTCTATTAAGTCACTCCCATTTTTAAGACCCTCCCACCGTTTTAAAGCCACTCCCACTTTTCTATCAAGCCCCTCCCACTTTTCTATTAAGCCACTCCCATTTTTAAGACCCTCCCACCGTTTAAAAGCCACTCCCACTTTTCTATTAAGCCCCTCCCACTTTTCTATTAAGCCACACCCGTTTTTAAGCCCCTCCCACCGTTTTTAAGCCCCTCCCCTTTTAAACCCCACCCACTTTCAACCCTCACTTTCAACCCTAACCCTAACCCAACCCTCACTTTCAACCCTAACCCTAACCCTAATCCAACCCTCACTTTTAACCCTAACCCTAACTCCACCCACTGTTAAGCCCCTCCCACTTTTCTATTAAGCCCCTCTCACTTTTCTATTAAGCCACACCCGTTTTTAAGCCCCTCCCACCGTTTTTAAGCCCCTCCCACCGTTTTTAAGCCACTCCCACTTTTCTATTAAGCCCCTCCCACTTTTCTATTAATTCACTCCCATTTTTAAGACCCTCCCACCGTTTTAAAGCCACTCCCACTTTTCTATTAAGCCCCTCCCACTTTTCTATTAAGCCACACCCGTTTTTAAGCCCCTCCCACCGTTTTTAAGCCCCTCCCCTTTTAAACCCCACCCACTTTCAACACTCACTTTCAACCCTAACCCTAACCCAACCCTCACTTTCAACCCTAACCCTAACCCTAACCCTAACCCTAACCCTAACTCCACCCACTGTTAAGCCCCTCCCACTTTTCTATTAAGCCCCTCCCACTTTTCTATTAAGTCACTCCCATTTTTAAGACCCTCCCACCGTTTTTAAGCCCCTCCCCTTTTAAACCCCACCCACTTTCAACCCTCACTTTCAACCCTAACCCTAACCCAACCCTCACTTTCAACCCTAACCCTAACCCTAATCCAACCCTCACTTTTAACCCTAACCCTAACTCCACCCACTGTTAAGCCCCTCCCACTTTTCTATTAAGCCCCTCTCACTTTTCTATTAAGCCACACCCGTTTTTAAGCCCCTCCCACCGTTTTTAAGCCCCTCCCACCGTTTTTAAGCCACTCCCACTTTTCTATTAAGCCCCTCCCACTTTTCTATTAAGCCACACCCATTTTTAGCCCCCTCCCACCGTTTTAAGCCCCTCCCACCGTTTTAAAGCCACTCCCACTTTTCTATTAAGCCCCTCCCACTTTTCTATTAAGTCACTCCCATTTTTAAGACCCTCCCACCGTTTTAAAGCCACTCTCACTTTTCTATTAAGCCCCTCCCACTTTTCTATTAAGCCACACCCGTTTTTAAGCCCCTCCCACCGTTTTTAAGCCCCTCCCACTTTTCTATCAAGCCCCTCCCACTTTTCTATTAATTCACTCCCATTTTTAAGACCCTCCCACCGTTTTAAAGCCACTCCCACTTTTCTATTAAGCCCCTCCCACTTTTCTATTAAGCCACACCCGTTTTTAAGCCCCTCCCACCGTTTTTAAGCCCCTCCCCTTTTAAACCCCACCCACTTTCAACACTCACTTTCAACCCTAACCCTAACCCAACCCTCACTTTCAACCCTAACCCTAACCCTAACCCTAACCCTAACCCTAACTCCACCCACTGTTAAGCCCCTCCCACTTTTCTATTAAGCCCCTCCCACTTTTCTATTAAGTCACTCCCATTTTTAAGACCCTCCCACCGTTTTTAAGCCCCTCCCCTTTTAAACCCCACCCACTTTCAACCCTCACTTTCAACCCTAACCCTAACCCAACCCTCACTTTCAACCCTAACCCTAACCCTAATCCAACCCTCACTTTTAACCCTAACCCTAACTCCACCCACTGTTAAGCCCCTCCCACTTTTCTATTAAGCCCCTCTCACTTTTCTATTAAGCCACACCCGTTTTTAAGCCCCTCCCACCGTTTTTAAGCCCCTCCCACCGTTTTTAAGCCACTCCCACTTTTCTATTAAGCCCCTCCCACTTTTCTATTAAGCCACACCCATTTTTAGCCCCCTCCCACCGTTTTAAGCCCCTCCCACCGTTTTAAAGCCACTCCCACTTTTCTATTAAGCCCCTCCCACTTTTCTATTAAGTCACTCCCATTTTTAAGACCCTCCCACCGTTTTAAAGCCACTCTCACTTTTCTATTAAGCCCCTCCCACTTTTCTATTAAGCCACACCCGTTTTTAAGCCCCTCCCACCGTTTTTAAGCCCCTCCCCTTTTAAACCCCACCCACTTTCAACCCTCACTTTCAACCCTAACCCTAACCCAACCCTCACTTTCAACCCTAACCCTAACCCTAATCCAACCCTCACTTTCAACCCTAACCCTAACTCCACCCACTGTTAAGCCCCTCCCACTTTTCTATTAAGCCCCTCTCACTTTTCTATTAAGCCACACCCGTTTTTAAGCCCCTCCCACCGTTTTTAAGCCCCTCCCACCGTTTTTAAGCCACTCCCACTTTTCTATTAAGCCCCTCCCACTTTTCTATTAAGCCACACCCATTTTTAGCCCCCTCCCACCGTTTTAAGCCCCTCCCACCGTTTTAAAGCCACTCCCACTTTTCTATTAAGCCCCTCCCACTTTTCTATTAAGTCACTCCCATTTTTAAGACCCTCCCACCGTTTTAAAGCCACTCTCACTTTTCTATTAAGCCCCTCCCACTTTTCTATTAAGCCACACCCGTTTTTAAGCCCCTCCCACCGTTTTTAAGCCCCTCCCCTTTTAAACCCCACCCACTTTCAACCCTCACTTTCAACCCTAACCCTAACCCAACCCTTACTTTCATCCCTAACCCTAACCCTAACCCTAACCCTAACTCCACCCACTGTTAAGCCCCTCCCACTTTTCTATCAAGCCCCTCCCACTTTTCTATTAAGTCACTCCCATTTTTAAGACCCTCCCACCGTTTTAAAGCCCCTCCCACTTTTCTATTAAGCCCCACCCACTTTTCTATTAAGCCACACCCGTTTTTAAGCCCCTCTCACCGTTTTTAAGCCCCTCCCACTTTTCTATTAAGCCCCTCCCACTTTTCTATTAAGCCCCTCCCATTTTTAAGCCCCTCCCACCGTTTTTAAGCCACTCCCACTGTTCTATTAAGCCCCTCCCACTTTTCTATTAAGCCACACCCGTTTTTAAGCCCCTCCCACCGTTTTTAAGCCCCTCCCCTTTTAAACCCCACCCACTTTCAACCCTCACTTTCAACCCTAACCCTAACCCAACCCTCACTTTCAACCCTAACCCTAACCCTAACCCTAACCCTAACTCCACCCACTGTTAAGCCCCTCCCACTTTTCTATTAAGCCCCTCCCACTTTTCTATTAAGTCACTCCCATTTTTAAGACCCTCCCACCGTTTTAAAGCCCCTCCCACTTTTCTATTGAGCCCCACCCACTTTTCTATTAAGTCACTCCCATTTTTAAGACCCTCCCACCGTTTTAAAGCCACTCCCACTTTTCTATCAAGCCCCTCCCACTTTTCTATTAAGCCACTCCCATTTTTAAGACCCTCCCACCGTTTAAAAGCCACTCCCACTTTTCTATTAAGCCCCTCCCACTTTTCTATTAAGCCACACCCGTTTTTAAGCCCCTCCCACCGTTTTTAAGCCCCTCCCCTTTTAAACCCCACCCACTTTCAACCCTCACTTTCAACCCTAACCCTAACCCAACCCTCACTTTCAACCCTAACCCTAACCCTAATCCAACCCTCACTTTTAACCCTAACCCTAACTCCACCCACTGTTAAGCCCCTCCCACTTTTCTATTAAGCCCCTCTCACTTTTCTATTAAGCCACACCCGTTTTTAAGCCCCTCCCACCGTTTTTAAGCCCCTCCCACCGTTTTTAAGCCACTCCCACTTTTCTATTAAGCCCCTCCCACTTTTCTATTAATTCACTCCCATTTTTAAGACCCTCCCACCGTTTTAAAGCCACTCCCACTTTTCTATTAAGCCCCTCCCACTTTTCTATTAAGCCACACCCGTTTTTAAGCCCCTCCCACCGTTTTTAAGCCCCTCCCCTTTTAAACCCCACCCACTTTCAACACTCACTTTCAACCCTAACCCTAACCCAACCCTCACTTTCAACCCTAACCCTAACCCTAACCCTAACCCTAACCCTAACTCCACCCACTGTTAAGCCCCTCCCACTTTTCTATTAAGCCCCTCCCACTTTTCTATTAAGTCACTCCCATTTTTAAGACCCTCCCACCGTTTTTAAGCCCCTCCCCTTTTAAACCCCACCCACTTTCAACCCTCACTTTCAACCCTAACCCTAACCCAACCCTCACTTTCAACCCTAACCCTAACCCTAATCCAACCCTCACTTTTAACCCTAACCCTAACTCCACCCACTGTTAAGCCCCTCCCACTTTTCTATTAAGCCCCTCTCACTTTTCTATTAAGCCACACCCGTTTTTAAGCCCCTCCCACCGTTTTTAAGCCCCTCCCACCGTTTTTAAGCCACTCCCACTTTTCTATTAAGCCCCTCCCACTTTTCTATTAAGCCACACCCATTTTTAGCCCCCTCCCACCGTTTTAAGCCCCTCCCACCGTTTTAAAGCCACTCCCACTTTTCTATTAAGCCCCTCCCACTTTTCTATTAAGTCACTCCCATTTTTAAGACCCTCCCACCGTTTTAAAGCCACTCTCACTTTTCTATTAAGCCCCTCCCACTTTTCTATTAAGCCACACCCGTTTTTAAGCCCCTCCCACCGTTTTTAAGCCCCTCCCCTTTTAAACCCCACCCACTTTCAACCCTCACTTTCAACCCTAACCCTAACCCAACCCTCACTTTCAACCCTAACCCTAACCCTAATCCAACCCTCACTTTCAACCCTAACCCTAACTCCACCCACTGTTAAGCCCCTCCCACTTTTCTATTAAGCCCCTCTCACTTTTCTATTAAGCCACACCCGTTTTTAAGCCCCTCCCACCGTTTTTAAGCCCCTCCCACCGTTTTTAAGCCACTCCCACTTTTCTATTAAGCCCCTCCCACTTTTCTATTAAGCCACACCCATTTTTAGCCCCCTCCCACCGTTTTAAGCCCCTCCCACCGTTTTAAAGCCACTCCCACTTTTCTATTAAGCCCCTCCCACTTTTCTATTAAGTCACTCCCATTTTTAAGACCCTCCCACCGTTTTAAAGCCACTCTCACTTTTCTATTAAGCCCCTCCCACTTTTCTATTAAGCCACACCCGTTTTTAAGCCCCTCCCACCGTTTTTAAGCCCCTCCCCTTTTAAACCCCACCCACTTTCAACCCTCACTTTCAACCCTAACCCTAACCCAACCCTTACTTTCATCCCTAACCCTAACCCTAACCCTAACCCTAACTCCACCCACTGTTAAGCCCCTCCCACTTTTCTATCAAGCCCCTCCCACTTTTCTATTAAGTCACTCCCATTTTTAAGACCCTCCCACCGTTTTAAAGCCCCTCCCACTTTTCTATTAAGCCCCACCCACTTTTCTATTAAGCCACACCCGTTTTTAAGCCCCTCTCACCGTTTTTAAGCCCCTCCCACTTTTCTATTAAGCCCCTCCCACTTTTCTATTAAGCCCCTCCCATTTTTAAGCCCCTCCCACCGTTTTTAAGCCACTCCCACTGTTCTATTAAGCCCCTCCCACTTTTCTATTAAGCCACACCCGTTTTTAAGCCCCTCCCACCGTTTTTAAGCCCCTCCCCTTTTAAACCCCACCCACTTTCAACCCTCACTTTCAACCCTAACCCTAACCCAACCCTCACTTTCAACCCTAACCCTAACCCTAACCCTAACCCTAACTCCACCCACTGTTAAGCCCCTCCCACTTTTCTATTAAGCCCCTCCCACTTTTCTATTAAGTCACTCCCATTTTTAAGACCCTCCCACCGTTTTAAAGCCCCTCCCACTTTTCTATTGAGCCCCACCCACTTTTCTATTAAGTCACTCCCATTTTTAAGACCCTCCCACCGTTTTAAAGCCACTCCCACTTTTCTATCAAGCCCCTCCCACTTTTCTATTAAGCCACTCCCATTTTTAAGACCCTCCCACCGTTTAAAAGCCACTCCCACTTTTCTATTAAGCCCCTCCCACTTTTCTATTAAGCCACACCCGTTTTTAAGCCCCTCCCACCGTTTTTAAGCCCCTCCCCTTTTAAACCCCACCCACTTTCAACCCTCACTTTCAACCCTAACCCTAACCCAACCCTCACTTTCAACCCTAACCCTAACCCTAATCCAACCCTCACTTTTAACCCTAACCCTAACTCCACCCACTGTTAAGCCCCTCCCACTTTTCTATTAAGCCCCTCTCACTTTTCTATTAAGCCACACCCGTTTTTAAGCCCCTCCCACCGTTTTTAAGCCCCTCCCACCGTTTTTAAGCCACTCCCACTTTTCTATTAAGCCCCTCCCACTTTTCTATTAAGCCACACCCATTTTTAGCCCCCTCCCACCGTTTTAAGCCCCTCCCACCGTTTTAAAGCCACTCCCACTTTTCTATTAAGCCCCTCCCACTTTTCTATTAAGTCACTCCCATTTTTAAGACCCTCCCACCGTTTTAAAGCCACTCTCACTTTTCTATTAAGCCCCTCCCACTTTTTTATTAAGCCACACCCGTTTTTAAGCCCCTCCCACCGTTTTTAAGCCCCTCCCCTTTTAAACCCCACCCACTTTCAACCCTCACTTTCAACCCTAACCCTAACCCAACCCTTACTTTCAACCCTAACCCTAACCCTAACCCTAACCCTAACTCCACCCACTGTTAAGCCCCTCCCACTTTTCTATCAAGCCCCTCCCACTTTTCTATTAAGTCACTCCCATTTTTAAGACCCTCCCACCGTTTTAAAGCCCCTCCCACTTTTCTATTAAGCCCCACCCACTTTTCTATTAAGCCACACCCGTTTTTAAGCCCCTCTCACCGTTTTTAAGCCCCTCCCACTTTTCTATTAAGCCCCTCCCACTTTTCTATTAAGCCCCTCCCATTTTTAAGCCCCTCCCACCGTTTTTAAGCCCCTCCCACCGTTTTTAAGCCACTCCCACTGTTCTATTAAGCCCCTCCCACTTTTCTATTAAGCCACTCCCATTTTTAAGCCCCTCCCACCGTTTTAAAGCCCCTCCCACTTTTCTATTAAGCCCCTCCCACTTTTCTATTAAGTCACTCCCATTTTTAAGCCCCTCCCGCCGTTTTAAAGCCCCTCCCACTTTTCTATTAAGCCCCTCCCACTTTTCTATTAAGTCACTCCCATTTTTAAGACCCTCCCACCGTTTTAAAGCCACTCCCACTTTTCTATCAAGCCCCTCCCACTTTTCTATTAAGTCACTCCCATTTTTAAGACCCTCCCACCGTTTTAAAGCCACTCCCACTTTTCTATTAAGCCCCTCCCACTTTTCTATTAAGCCACACCCGTTTTTAAGCCCCTCCCACCGTTTTTAAGCCCCTCCCCTTTTAAACCCCACCCACTTTCAACACTCACTTTCAACCCTAACCCTAACCCAACCCTCACTTTCAACCCTAACCCTAACCCTAACCCTAACCCTAACCCTAACTCCACCCACTGTTAAGCCCCTCCCACTTTTCTATTAAGCCCCTCCCACTTTTCTATTAAGTCACTCCCATTTTTAAGACCCTCCCACCGTTTTAAAGCCCCTCCCACTTTTCTATTGAGCCCCACCCACTTTTCTATTAAGTCACTCCCATTTTTAAGACCCTCCCACCGTTTTAAAGCCACTACCATTTTTCTATCAAGCCCCTCCCACTTTTCTATTAAGCCACTCCCATTTTTAAGACCCTCCCACCGTTTAAAAGCCACTCCCACTTTTCTATTAAGCCCCTCCCACTTTTCTATTAAGCCACACCCGTTTTTAAGCCCCTCCCACCGTTTTTAAGCCCCTCCCCTTTTAAACCCCACCCACTTTCAACCCTCACTTTCAACCCTAACCCTAACCCAACCCTCACTTTCAACCCTAACCCTAACCCTAATCCAACCCTCACTTTTAACCCTAACCCTAACTCCACCCACTGTTAAGCCCCTCCCACTTTTCTATTAAGCCACACCCACTTTTCTATTAAGCCACACCCGTTTTTAAGCCCCTCCCACCGTTTTTAAGCCCCTCCCACCGTTTTTAAGCCACTCCCACTTTTCTATTAAGCCCCTCCCACTTTTATATTAAGCCACACCCATTTTTAGCCCCCTCCCACCGTTTTAAGCCCCTCCCACCGTTTTAAAGCCACTCCCACTTTTCTATTAAGCCCCTCCCACTTTTCTATTAAGTCACTCCCATTTTTAAGACCCTCCCACCGTTTTAAAGCCACTCTCACTTTTCTATTAAGCCCCTCCCACTTTTCTATTAAGCCACACCCGTTTTTAAGCCCCTCCCACCGTTTTTAAGCCCCTCCCCTTTTAAACCCCACCCACTTTCAACCCTCACTTTCAACCCTAACCCTAACCCAACCCTTACTTTCATCCCTAACCCTAACCCTAACCCTAACCCTAACTCCACCCACTGTTAAGCCCCTCCCACTTTTCTATCAAGCCCCTCCCACTTTTCTATTAAGTCACTCCCATTTTTAAGACCCTCCCACCGTTTTAAAGCCCCTCCCACTTTTCTATTAAGCCCCACCCACTTTTCTATTAAGCCACACCCGTTTTTAAGCCCCTCTCACCGTTTTTAAGCCCCTCCCACTTTTCTATTAAGCCCCTCCCACTTTTCTATTAAGCCCCTCCCATTTTTAAGCCCCTCCCACCGTTTTTAAGCCACTCCCACTGTTCTATTAAGCCCCTCCCACTTTTCTATTAAGCCACACCCGTTTTTAAGCCCCTCCCACCGTTTTTAAGCCCCTCCCCTTTTAAACCCCACCCACTTTCAACCCTCACTTTCAACCCTAACCCTAACCCAACCCTCACTTTCAACCCTAACCCTAACCCTAACCCTAACCCTAACTCCACCCACTGTTAAGCCCCTCCCACTTTTCTATTAAGCCCCTCCCACTTTTCTATTAAGTCACTCCCATTTTTAAGACCCTCCCACCGTTTTAAAGCCCCTCCCACTTTTCTATTGAGCCCCACCCACTTTTCTATTAAGTCACTCCCATTTTTAAGACCCTCCCACCGTTTTAAAGCCACTCCCACTTTTCTATCAAGCCCCTCCCACTTTTCTATTAAGCCACTCCCATTTTTAAGACCCTCCCACCGTTTAAAAGCCACTCCCACTTTTCTATTAAGCCCCTCCCACTTTTCTATTAAGCCACACCCGTTTTTAAGCCCCTCCCACCGTTTTTAAGCCCCTCCCCTTTTAAACCCCACCCACTTTCAACCCTCACTTTCAACCCTAACCCTAACCCAACCCTCACTTTCAACCCTAACCCTAACCCTAATCCAACCCTCACTTTTAACCCTAACCCTAACTCCACCCACTGTTAAGCCCCTCCCACTTTTCTATTAAGCCCCTCTCACTTTTCTATTAAGCCACACCCGTTTTTAAGCCCCTCCCACCGTTTTTAAGCCCCTCCCACCGTTTTTAAGCCACTCCCACTTTTCTATTAAGCCCCTCCCACTTTTCTATTAATTCACTCCCATTTTTAAGACCCTCCCACCGTTTTAAAGCCACTCCCACTTTTCTATTAAGCCCCTCCCACTTTTCTATTAAGCCACACCCGTTTTTAAGCCCCTCCCACCGTTTTTAAGCCCCTCCCCTTTTAAACCCCACCCACTTTCAACACTCACTTTCAACCCTAACCCTAACCCAACCCTCACTTTCAACCCTAACCCTAACCCTAACCCTAACCCTAACCCTAACTCCACCCACTGTTAAGCCCCTCCCACTTTTCTATTAAGCCCCTCCCACTTTTCTATTAAGTCACTCCCATTTTTAAGACCCTCCCACCGTTTTTAAGCCCCTCCCCTTTTAAACCCCACCCACTTTCAACCCTCACTTTCAACCCTAACCCTAACCCAACCCTCACTTTCAACCCTAACCCTAACCCTAATCCAACCCTCACTTTTAACCCTAACCCTAACTCCACCCACTGTTAAGCCCCTCCCACTTTTCTATTAAGCCCCTCTCACTTTTCTATTAAGCCACACCCGTTTTTAAGCCCCTCCCACCGTTTTTAAGCCCCTCCCACCGTTTTTAAGCCACTCCCACTTTTCTATTAAGCCCCTCCCACTTTTCTATTAAGCCACACCCATTTTTAGCCCCCTCCCACCGTTTTAAGCCCCTCCCACCGTTTTAAAGCCACTCCCACTTTTCTATTAAGCCCCTCCCACTTTTCTATTAAGTCACTCCCATTTTTAAGACCCTCCCACCGTTTTAAAGCCACTCTCACTTTTCTATTAAGCCCCTCCCACTTTTCTATTAAGCCACACCCGTTTTTAAGCCCCTCCCACCGTTTTTAAGCCCCTCCCCTTTTAAACCCCACCCACTTTCAACCCTCACTTTCAACCCTAACCCTAACCCAACCCTCACTTTCAACCCTAACCCTAACCCTAATCCAACCCTCACTTTCAACCCTAACCCTAACTCCACCCACTGTTAAGCCCCTCCCACTTTTCTATTAAGCCCCTCTCACTTTTCTATTAAGCCACACCCGTTTTTAAGCCCCTCCCACCGTTTTTAAGCCCCTCCCACCGTTTTTAAGCCACTCCCACTTTTCTATTAAGCCCCTCCCACTTTTCTATTAAGCCACACCCATTTTTAGCCCCCTCCCACCGTTTTAAGCCCCTCCCACCGTTTTAAAGCCACTCCCACTTTTCTATTAAGCCCCTCCCACTTTTCTATTAAGTCACTCCCATTTTTAAGACCCTCCCACCGTTTTAAAGCCACTCTCACTTTTCTATTAAGCCCCTCCCACTTTTCTATTAAGCCACACCCGTTTTTAAGCCCCTCCCACCGTTTTTAAGCCCCTCCCCTTTTAAACCCCACCCACTTTCAACCCTCACTTTCAACCCTAACCCTAACCCAACCCTTACTTTCATCCCTAACCCTAACCCTAACCCTAACCCTAACTCCACCCACTGTTAAGCCCCTCCCACTTTTCTATCAAGCCCCTCCCACTTTTCTATTAAGTCACTCCCATTTTTAAGACCCTCCCACCGTTTTAAAGCCCCTCCCACTTTTCTATTAAGCCCCACCCACTTTTCTATTAAGCCACACCCGTTTTTAAGCCCCTCTCACCGTTTTTAAGCCCCTCCCACTTTTCTATTAAGCCCCTCCCACTTTTCTATTAAGCCCCTCCCATTTTTAAGCCCCTCCCACCGTTTTTAAGCCACTCCCACTGTTCTATTAAGCCCCTCCCACTTTTCTATTAAGCCACACCCGTTTTTAAGCCCCTCCCACCGTTTTTAAGCCCCTCCCCTTTTAAACCCCACCCACTTTCAACCCTCACTTTCAACCCTAACCCTAACCCAACCCTCACTTTCAACCCTAACCCTAACCCTAACCCTAACCCTAACTCCACCCACTGTTAAGCCCCTCCCACTTTTCTATTAAGCCCCTCCCACTTTTCTATTAAGTCACTCCCATTTTTAAGACCCTCCCACCGTTTTAAAGCCCCTCCCACTTTTCTATTGAGCCCCACCCACTTTTCTATTAAGTCACTCCCATTTTTAAGACCCTCCCACCGTTTTAAAGCCACTCCCACTTTTCTATCAAGCCCCTCCCACTTTTCTATTAAGCCACTCCCATTTTTAAGACCCTCCCACCGTTTAAAAGCCACTCCCACTTTTCTATTAAGCCCCTCCCACTTTTCTATTAAGCCACACCCGTTTTTAAGCCCCTCCCACCGTTTTTAAGCCCCTCCCCTTTTAAACCCCACCCACTTTCAACCCTCACTTTCAACCCTAACCCTAACCCAACCCTCACTTTCAACCCTAACCCTAACCCTAATCCAACCCTCACTTTTAACCCTAACCCTAACTCCACCCACTGTTAAGCCCCTCCCACTTTTCTATTAAGCCCCTCTCACTTTTCTATTAAGCCACACCCGTTTTTAAGCCCCTCCCACCGTTTTTAAGCCCCTCCCACCGTTTTTAAGCCACTCCCACTTTTCTATTAAGCCCCTCCCACTTTTCTATTAAGCCACACCCATTTTTAGCCCCCTCCCACCGTTTTAAGCCCCTCCCACCGTTTTAAAGCCACTCCCACTTTTCTATTAAGCCCCTCCCACTTTTCTATTAAGTCACTCCCATTTTTAAGACCCTCCCACCGTTTTAAAGCCACTCTCACTTTTCTATTAAGCCCCTCCCACTTTTTTATTAAGCCACACCCGTTTTTAAGTCCCTCCCACCGTTTTTAAGCCCCTCCCCTTTTAAACCCCACCCACTTTCAACCCTCACTTTCAACCCTAACCCTAACCCAACCCTTACTTTCAACCCTAACCCTAACCCTAACCCTAACCCTAACTCCACCCACTGTTAAGCCCCTCCCACTTTTCTATCAAGCCCCTCCCACTTTTCTATTAAGTCACTCCCATTTTTAAGACCCTCCCACCGTTTTAAAGCCCCTCCCACTTTTCTATTAAGCCCCACCCACTTTTCTATTAAGCCACACCCGTTTTTAAGCCCCTCTCACCGTTTTTAAGCCCCTCCCACTTTTCTATTAAGCCCCTCCCACTTTTCTATTAAGCCCCTCCCATTTTTAAGCCCCTCCCACCGTTTTTAAGCCCCTCCCACCGTTTTTAAGCCACTCCCACTGTTCTATTAAGCCCCTCCCACTTTTCTATTAAGCCACTCCCATTTTTAAGCCCCTCCCACCGTTTTAAAGCCCCTCCCACTTTTCTATTAAGCCCCTCCCACTTTTCTATTAAGTCACTCCCATTTTTAAGCCCCTCCCGCCGTTTTAAAGCCCCTCCCACTTTTCTATTAAGCCCCTCCCACTTTTCTATTAAGTCACTCCCATTTTTAAGACCCTCCCACCGTTTTAAAGCCACTCCCACTTTTCTATCAAGCCCCTCCCACTTTTCTATTAAGTCACTCCCATTTTTAAGACCCTCCCACCGTTTTAAAGCCACTCCCACTTTTCTATTAAGCCCCTCCCACTTTTCTATTAAGCCACACCCGTTTTTAAGCCCCTCCCACCGTTTTTAAGCCCCTCCCCTTTTAAACCCCACCCACTTTCAACACTCACTTTCAACCCTAACCCTAACCCAACCCTCACTTTCAACCCTAACCCTAACCCTAACCCTAACCCTAACCCTAACTCCACCCACTGTTAAGCCCCTCCCACTTTTCTATTAAGCCCCTCCCACTTTTCTATTAAGTCACTCCCATTTTTAAGACCCTCCCACCGTTTTAAAGCCCCTCCCACTTTTCTATTGAGCCCCACCCACTTTTCTATTAAGTCACTCCCATTTTTAAGACCCTCCCACCGTTTTAAAGCCACTACCATTTTTCTATCAAGCCCCTCCCACTTTTCTATTAAGCCACTCCCATTTTTAAGACCCTCCCACCGTTTAAAAGCCACTCCCACTTTTCTATTAAGCCCCTCCCACTTTTCTATTAAGCCACACCCGTTTTTAAGCCCCTCCCACCGTTTTTAAGCCCCTCCCCTTTTAAACCCCACCCACTTTCAACCCTCACTTTCAACCCTAACCCTAACCCAACCCTCACTTTCAACCCTAACCCTAACCCTAATCCAACCCTCACTTTTAACCCTAACCCTAACTCCACCCACTGTTAAGCCCCTCCCACTTTTCTATTAAGCCACACCCACTTTTCTATTAAGCCACACCCGTTTTTAAGCCCCTCCCACCGTTTTTAAGCCCCTCCCACCGTTTTTAAGCCACTCCCACTTTTCTATTAAGCCCCTCCCACTTTTATATTAAGCCACACCCATTTTTAGCCCCCTCCCACCGTTTTAAGCCCCTCCCACCGTTTTAAAGCCACTCCCACTTTTCTATTAAGCCCCTCCCACTTTTCTATTAAGTCACTCCCATTTTTAAGACCCTCCCACCGTTTTAAAGCCACTCTCACTTTTCTATTAAGCCCCTCCCACTTTTCTATTAAGCCACACCCGTTTTTAAGCCCCTCCCACCGTTTTTAAGCCCCTCCCCTTTTAAACCCCACCCACTTTCAACCCTCACTTTCAACCCTAACCCTAACCCAACCCTTACTTTCATCCCTAACCCTAACCCTAACCCTAACCCTAACTCCACCCACTGTTAAGCCCCTCCCACTTTTCTATCAAGCCCCTCCCACTTTTCTATTAAGTCACTCCCATTTTTAAGACCCTCCCACCGTTTTAAAGCCCCTCCCACTTTTCTATTAAGCCCCACCCACTTTTCTATTAAGCCACACCCGTTTTTAAGCCCCTCTCACCGTTTTTAAGCCCCTCCCACTTTTCTATTAAGCCCCTCCCACTTTTCTATTAAGCCCCTCCCATTTTTAAGCCCCTCCCACCGTTTTTAAGCCACTCCCACTGTTCTATTAAGCCCCTCCCACTTTTCTATTAAGCCACACCCGTTTTTAAGCCCCTCCCACCGTTTTTAAGCCCCTCCCCTTTTAAACCCCACCCACTTTCAACCCTCACTTTCAACCCTAACCCTAACCCAACCCTCACTTTCAACCCTAACCCTAACCCTAACCCTAACCCTAACTCCACCCACTGTTAAGCCCCTCCCACTTTTCTATTAAGCCCCTCCCACTTTTCTATTAAGTCACTCCCATTTTTAAGACCCTCCCACCGTTTTAAAGCCCCTCCCACTTTTCTATTGAGCCCCACCCACTTTTCTATTAAGTCACTCCCATTTTTAAGACCCTCCCACCGTTTTAAAGCCACTCCCACTTTTCTATCAAGCCCCTCCCACTTTTCTATTAAGCCACTCCCATTTTTAAGACCCTCCCACCGTTTAAAAGCCACTCCCACTTTTCTATTAAGCCCCTCCCACTTTTCTATTAAGCCACACCCGTTTTTAAGCCCCTCCCACCGTTTTTAAGCCCCTCCCCTTTTAAACCCCACCCACTTTCAACCCTCACTTTCAACCCTAACCCTAACCCAACCCTCACTTTCAACCCTAACCCTAACCCTAATCCAACCCTCACTTTTAACCCTAACCCTAACTCCACCCACTGTTAAGCCCCTCCCACTTTTCTATTAAGCCCCTCTCACTTTTCTATTAAGCCACACCCGTTTTTAAGCCCCTCCCACCGTTTTTAAGCCCCTCCCACCGTTTTTAAGCCACTCCCACTTTTCTATTAAGCCCCTCCCACTTTTCTATTAATTCACTCCCATTTTTAAGACCCTCCCACCGTTTTAAAGCCACTCCCACTTTTCTATTAAGCCCCTCCCACTTTTCTATTAAGCCACACCCGTTTTTAAGCCCCTCCCACCGTTTTTAAGCCCCTCCCCTTTTAAACCCCACCCACTTTCAACACTCACTTTCAACCCTAACCCTAACCCAACCCTCACTTTCAACCCTAACCCTAACCCTAACCCTAACCCTAACCCTAACTCCACCCACTGTTAAGCCCCTCCCACTTTTCTATTAAGCCCCTCCCACTTTTCTATTAAGTCACTCCCATTTTTAAGACCCTCCCACCGTTTTTAAGCCCCTCCCCTTTTAAACCCCACCCACTTTCAACCCTCACTTTCAACCCTAACCCTAACCCAACCCTCACTTTCAACCCTAACCCTAACCCTAATCCAACCCTCACTTTTAACCCTAACCCTAACTCCACCCACTGTTAAGCCCCTCCCACTTTTCTATTAAGCCCCTCTCACTTTTCTATTAAGCCACACCCGTTTTTAAGCCCCTCCCACCGTTTTTAAGCCCCTCCCACCGTTTTTAAGCCACTCCCACTTTTCTATTAAGCCCCTCCCACTTTTCTATTAAGCCACACCCATTTTTAGCCCCCTCCCACCGTTTTAAGCCCCTCCCACCGTTTTAAAGCCACTCCCACTTTTCTATTAAGCCCCTCCCACTTTTCTATTAAGTCACTCCCATTTTTAAGACCCTCCCACCGTTTTAAAGCCACTCTCACTTTTCTATTAAGCCCCTCCCACTTTTCTATTAAGCCACACCCGTTTTTAAGCCCCTCCCACCGTTTTTAAGCCCCTCCCCTTTTAAACCCCACCCACTTTCAACCCTCACTTTCAACCCTAACCCTAACCCAACCCTCACTTTCAACCCTAACCCTAACCCTAATCCAACCCTCACTTTCAACCCTAACCCTAACTCCACCCACTGTTAAGCCCCTCCCACTTTTCTATTAAGCCCCTCTCACTTTTCTATTAAGCCACACCCGTTTTTAAGCCCCTCCCACCGTTTTTAAGCCCCTCCCACCGTTTTTAAGCCACTCCCACTTTTCTATTAAGCCCCTCCCACTTTTCTATTAAGCCACACCCATTTTTAGCCCCCTCCCACCGTTTTAAGCCCCTCCCACCGTTTTAAAGCCACTCCCACTTTTCTATTAAGCCCCTCCCACTTTTCTATTAAGTCACTCCCATTTTTAAGACCCTCCCACCGTTTTAAAGCCACTCTCACTTTTCTATTAAGCCCCTCCCACTTTTCTATTAAGTCACTCCCATTTTTAAGACCCTCCCACCGTTTTAAAGCCACTCTCACTTTTCTATTAAGCCCCTCCCACTTTTCTATTAAGCCACACCCGTTTTTAAGCCCCTCCCACCGTTTTTAAGCCCCTCCCCTTTTAAACCCCACCCACTTTCAACCCTCACTTTCAACCCTAACCCTAACCCAACCCTCACTTTCAACCCTAACCCTAACCCTAATCCAACCCTCACTTTCAACCCTAACCCTAACTCCACCCACTGTTAAGCCCCTCCCACTTTTCTATTAAGCCCCTCTCACTTTTCTATTAAGCCACACCCGTTTTTAAGCCCCTCCCACCGTTTTTAAGCCCCTCCCACCGTTTTTAAGCCACTCCCACTTTTCTATTAAGCCCCTCCCACTTTTCTATTAAGCCACACCCATTTTTAGCCCCCTCCCACCGTTTTAAGCCCCTCCCACCGTTTTAAAGCCACTCCCACTTTTCTATTAAGCCCCTCCCACTTTTCTATTAAGTCACTCCCATTTTTAAGACCCTCCCACCGTTTTAAAGCCACTCTCACTTTTCTATTAAGCCCCTCCCACTTTTCTATTAAGCCACACCCGTTTTTAAGCCCCTCCCACCGTTTTTAAGCCCCTCCCCTTTTAAACCCCACCCACTTTCAACCCTCACTTTCAACCCTAACCCTAACCCAACCCTTACTTTCATCCCTAACCCTAACCCTAACCCTAACCCTAACTCCACCCACTGTTAAGCCCCTCCCACTTTTCTATCAAGCCCCTCCCACTTTTCTATTAAGTCACTCCCATTTTTAAGACCCTCCCACCGTTTTAAAGCCCCTCCCACTTTTCTATTAAGCCCCACCCACTTTTCTATTAAGCCACACCCGTTTTTAAGCCCCTCTCACCGTTTTTAAGCCCCTCCCACTTTTCTATTAAGCCCCTCCCACTTTTCTATTAAGCCCCTCCCATTTTTAAGCCCCTCCCACCGTTTTTAAGCCACTCCCACTGTTCTATTAAGCCCCTCCCACTTTTCTATTAAGCCACACCCGTTTTTAAGCCCCTCCCACCGTTTTTAAGCCCCTCCCCTTTTAAACCCCACCCACTTTCAACCCTCACTTTCAACCCTAACCCTAACCCAACCCTCACTTTCAACCCTAACCCTAACCCTAACCCTAACCCTAACTCCACCCACTGTTAAGCCCCTCCCACTTTTCTATTAAGCCCCTCCCACTTTTCTATTAAGTCACTCCCATTTTTAAGACCCTCCCACCGTTTTAAAGCCCCTCCCACTTTTCTATTGAGCCCCACCCACTTTTCTATTAAGTCACTCCCATTTTTAAGACCCTCCCACCGTTTTAAAGCCACTCCCACTTTTCTATCAAGCCCCTCCCACTTTTCTATTAAGCCACTCCCATTTTTAAGACCCTCCCACCGTTTAAAAGCCACTCCCACTTTTCTATTAAGCCCCTCCCACTTTTCTATTAAGCCACACCCGTTTTTAAGCCCCTCCCACCGTTTTTAAGCCCCTCCCCTTTTAAACCCCACCCACTTTCAACCCTCACTTTCAACCCTAACCCTAACCCAACCCTCACTTTCAACCCTAACCCTAACCCTAATCCAACCCTCACTTTTAACCCTAACCCTAACTCCACCCACTGTTAAGCCCCTCCCACTTTTCTATTAAGCCCCTCTCACTTTTCTATTAAGCCACACCCGTTTTTAAGCCCCTCCCACCGTTTTTAAGCCCCTCCCACCGTTTTTAAGCCACTCCCACTTTTCTATTAAGCCCCTCCCACTTTTCTATTAAGCCACACCCATTTTTAGCCCCCTCCCACCGTTTTAAGCCCCTCCCACCGTTTTAAAGCCACTCCCACTTTTCTATTAAGCCCCTCCCACTTTTCTATTAAGTCACTCCCATTTTTAAGACCCTCCCACCGTTTTAAAGCCACTCTCACTTTTCTATTAAGCCCCTCCCACTTTTTTATTAAGCCACACCCGTTTTTAAGCCCCTCCCACCGTTTTTAAGCCCCTCCCCTTTTAAACCCCACCCACTTTCAACCCTCACTTTCAACCCTAACCCTAACCCAACCCTTACTTTCAACCCTAACCCTAACCCTAACCCTAACCCTAACTCCACCCACTGTTAAGCCCCTCCCACTTTTCTATCAAGCCCCTCCCACTTTTCTATTAAGTCACTCCCATTTTTAAGACCCTCCCACCGTTTTAAAGCCCCTCCCACTTTTCTATTAAGCCCCACCCACTTTTCTATTAAGCCACACCCGTTTTTAAGCCCCTCTCACCGTTTTTAAGCCCCTCCCACTTTTCTATTAAGCCCCTCCCACTTTTCTATTAAGCCCCTCCCATTTTTAAGCCCCTCCCACCGTTTTTAAGCCCCTCCCACCGTTTTTAAGCCACTCCCACTGTTCTATTAAGCCCCTCCCACTTTTCTATTAAGCCACTCCCATTTTTAAGCCCCTCCCACCGTTTTAAAGCCCCTCCCACTTTTCTATTAAGCCCCTCCCACTTTTCTATTAAGTCACTCCCATTTTTAAGCCCCTCCCGCCGTTTTAAAGCCCCTCCCACTTTTCTATTAAGCCCCTCCCACTTTTCTATTAAGTCACTCCCATTTTTAAGACCCTCCCACCGTTTTAAAGCCACTCCCACTTTTCTATCAAGCCCCTCCCACTTTTCTATTAAGTCACTCCCATTTTTAAGACCCTCCCACCGTTTTAAAGCCACTCCCACTTTTCTATTAAGCCCCTCCCACTTTTCTATTAAGCCACACCCGTTTTTAAGCCCCTCCCACCGTTTTTAAGCCCCTCCCCTTTTAAACCCCACCCACTTTCAACACTCACTTTCAACCCTAACCCTAACCCAACCCTCACTTTCAACCCTAACCCTAACCCTAACCCTAACCCTAACCCTAACTCCACCCACTGTTAAGCCCCTCCCACTTTTCTATTAAGCCCCTCCCACTTTTCTATTAAGTCACTCCCATTTTTAAGACCCTCCCACCGTTTTAAAGCCCCTCCCACTTTTCTATTGAGCCCCACCCACTTTTCTATTAAGTCACTCCCATTTTTAAGACCCTCCCACCGTTTTAAAGCCACTACCATTTTTCTATCAAGCCCCTCCCACTTTTCTATTAAGCCACTCCCATTTTTAAGACCCTCCCACCGTTTAAAAGCCACTCCCACTTTTCTATTAAGCCCCTCCCACTTTTCTATTAAGCCACACCCGTTTTTAAGCCCCTCCCACCGTTTTTAAGCCCCTCCCCTTTTAAACCCCACCCACTTTCAACCCTCACTTTCAACCCTAACCCTAACCCAACCCTCACTTTCAACCCTAACCCTAACCCTAATCCAACCCTCACTTTTAACCCTAACCCTAACTCCACCCACTGTTAAGCCCCTCCCACTTTTCTATTAAGCCACACCCACTTTTCTATTAAGCCACACCCGTTTTTAAGCCCCTCCCACCGTTTTTAAGCCCCTCCCACCGTTTTTAAGCCACTCCCACTTTTCTATTAAGCCCCTCCCACTTTTATATTAAGCCACACCCATTTTTAGCCCCCTCCCACCGTTTTAAGCCCCTCCCACCGTTTTAAAGCCACTCCCACTTTTCTATTAAGCCCCTCCCACTTTTCTATTAAGTCACTCCCATTTTTAAGACCCTCCCACCGTTTTAAAGCCACTCTCACTTTTCTATTAAGCCCCTCCCACTTTTCTATTAAGCCACACCCGTTTTTAAGCCCCTCCCACCGTTTTTAAGCCCCTCCCCTTTTAAACCCCACCCACTTTCAACCCTCACTTTCAACCCTAACCCTAACCCAACCCTTACTTTCATCCCTAACCCTAACCCTAACCCTAACCCTAACTCCACCCACTGTTAAGCCCCTCCCACTTTTCTATCAAGCCCCTCCCACTTTTCTATTAAGTCACTCCCATTTTTAAGACCCTCCCACCGTTTTAAAGCCCCTCCCACTTTTCTATTAAGCCCCACCCACTTTTCTATTAAGCCACACCCGTTTTTAAGCCCCTCTCACCGTTTTTAAGCCCCTCCCACTTTTCTATTAAGCCCCTCCCACTTTTCTATTAAGCCCCTCCCATTTTTAAGCCCCTCCCACCGTTTTTAAGCCACTCCCACTGTTCTATTAAGCCCCTCCCACTTTTCTATTAAGCCACACCCGTTTTTAAGCCCCTCCCACCGTTTTTAAGCCCCTCCCCTTTTAAACCCCACCCACTTTCAACCCTCACTTTCAACCCTAACCCTAACCCAACCCTCACTTTCAACCCTAACCCTAACCCTAACCCTAACCCTAACTCCACCCACTGTTAAGCCCCTCCCACTTTTCTATTAAGCCCCTCCCACTTTTCTATTAAGTCACTCCCATTTTTAAGACCCTCCCACCGTTTTAAAGCCCCTCCCACTTTTCTATTGAGCCCCACCCACTTTTCTATTAAGTCACTCCCATTTTTAAGACCCTCCCACCGTTTTAAAGCCACTCCCACTTTTCTATCAAGCCCCTCCCACTTTTCTATTAAGCCACTCCCATTTTTAAGACCCTCCCACCGTTTAAAAGCCACTCCCACTTTTCTATTAAGCCCCTCCCACTTTTCTATTAAGCCACACCCGTTTTTAAGCCCCTCCCACCGTTTTTAAGCCCCTCCCCTTTTAAACCCCACCCACTTTCAACCCTCACTTTCAACCCTAACCCTAACCCAACCCTCACTTTCAACCCTAACCCTAACCCTAATCCAACCCTCACTTTTAACCCTAACCCTAACTCCACCCACTGTTAAGCCCCTCCCACTTTTCTATTAAGCCCCTCTCACTTTTCTATTAAGCCACACCCGTTTTTAAGCCCCTCCCACCGTTTTTAAGCCCCTCCCACCGTTTTTAAGCCACTCCCACTTTTCTATTAAGCCCCTCCCACTTTTCTATTAATTCACTCCCATTTTTAAGACCCTCCCACCGTTTTAAAGCCACTCCCACTTTTCTATTAAGCCCCTCCCACTTTTCTATTAAGCCACACCCGTTTTTAAGCCCCTCCCACCGTTTTTAAGCCCCTCCCCTTTTAAACCCCACCCACTTTCAACACTCACTTTCAACCCTAACCCTAACCCAACCCTCACTTTCAACCCTAACCCTAACCCTAACCCTAACCCTAACCCTAACTCCACCCACTGTTAAGCCCCTCCCACTTTTCTATTAAGCCCCTCCCACTTTTCTATTAAGTCACTCCCATTTTTAAGACCCTCCCACCGTTTTTAAGCCCCTCCCCTTTTAAACCCCACCCACTTTCAACCCTCACTTTCAACCCTAACCCTAACCCAACCCTCACTTTCAACCCTAACCCTAACCCTAATCCAACCCTCACTTTTAACCCTAACCCTAACTCCACCCACTGTTAAGCCCCTCCCACTTTTCTATTAAGCCCCTCTCACTTTTCTATTAAGCCACACCCGTTTTTAAGCCCCTCCCACCGTTTTTAAGCCCCTCCCACCGTTTTTAAGCCACTCCCACTTTTCTATTAAGCCCCTCCCACTTTTCTATTAAGCCACACCCATTTTTAGCCCCCTCCCACCGTTTTAAGCCCCTCCCACCGTTTTAAAGCCACTCCCACTTTTCTATTAAGCCCCTCCCACTTTTCTATTAAGTCACTCCCATTTTTAAGACCCTCCCACCGTTTTAAAGCCACTCTCACTTTTCTATTAAGCCCCTCCCACTTTTCTATTAAGCCACACCCGTTTTTAAGCCCCTCCCACCGTTTTTAAGCCCCTCCCCTTTTAAACCCCACCCACTTTCAACCCTCACTTTCAACCCTAACCCTAACCCAACCCTCACTTTCAACCCTAACCCTAACCCTAATCCAACCCTCACTTTCAACCCTAACCCTAACTCCACCCACTGTTAAGCCCCTCCCACTTTTCTATTAAGCCCCTCTCACTTTTCTATTAAGCCACACCCGTTTTTAAGCCCCTCCCACCGTTTTTAAGCCCCTCCCACCGTTTTTAAGCCACTCCCACTTTTCTATTAAGCCCCTCCCACTTTTCTATTAAGCCACACCCATTTTTAGCCCCCTCCCACCGTTTTAAGCCCCTCCCACCGTTTTAAAGCCACTCCCACTTTTCTATTAAGCCCCTCCCACTTTTCTATTAAGTCACTCCCATTTTTAAGACCCTCCCACCGTTTTAAAGCCACTCTCACTTTTCTATTAAGCCCCTCCCACTTTTCTATTAAGCCACACCCGTTTTTAAGCCCCTCCCACCGTTTTTAAGCCCCTCCCCTTTTAAACCCCACCCACTTTCAACCCTCACTTTCAACCCTAACCCTAACCCAACCCTTACTTTCATCCCTAACCCTAACCCTAACCCTAACCCTAACTCCACCCACTGTTAAGCCCCTCCCACTTTTCTATCAAGCCCCTCCCACTTTTCTATTAAGTCACTCCCATTTTTAAGA
Organism: Ascaphus truei; assembly: GCF_040206685.1. NCBI lineage: Eukaryota > Metazoa > Chordata > Amphibia > Anura > Ascaphidae > Ascaphus > Ascaphus truei. The sequence continues at coordinate 105,244 of NW_027456916.1, forward strand.
CCCTCCCACCGTTTTAAAGCCCCTCCCACTTTTCTATTAAGCCCCACCCACTTTTCTATTAAGCCACACCCGTTTTTAAGCCCCTCTCACCGTTTTTAAGCCCCTCCCACTTTTCTATTAAGCCCCTCCCACTTTTCTATTAAGCCCCTCCCATTTTTAAGCCCCTCCCACCGTTTTTAAGCCACTCCCACTGTTCTATTAAGCCCCTCCCACTTTTCTATTAAGCCACACCCGTTTTTAAGCCCCTCCCACCGTTTTTAAGCCCCTCCCCTTTTAAACCCCACCCACTTTCAACCCTCACTTTCAACCCTAACCCTAACCCAACCCTCACTTTCAACCCTAACCCTAACCCTAACCCTAACCCTAACTCCACCCACTGTTAAGCCCCTCCCACTTTTCTATTAAGCCCCTCCCACTTTTCTATTAAGTCACTCCCATTTTTAAGACCCTCCCACCGTTTTAAAGCCCCTCCCACTTTTCTATTGAGCCCCACCCACTTTTCTATTAAGTCACTCCCATTTTTAAGACCCTCCCACCGTTTTAAAGCCACTCCCACTTTTCTATCAAGCCCCTCCCACTTTTCTATTAAGCCACTCCCATTTTTAAGACCCTCCCACCGTTTAAAAGCCACTCCCACTTTTCTATTAAGCCCCTCCCACTTTTCTATTAAGCCACACCCGTTTTTAAGCCCCTCCCACCGTTTTTAAGCCCCTCCCCTTTTAAACCCCACCCACTTTCAACCCTCACTTTCAACCCTAACCCTAACCCAACCCTCACTTTCAACCCTAACCCTAACCCTAATCCAACCCTCACTTTTAACCCTAACCCTAACTCCACCCACTGTTAAGCCCCTCCCACTTTTCTATTAAGCCCCTCTCACTTTTCTATTAAGCCACACCCGTTTTTAAGCCCCTCCCACCGTTTTTAAGCCCCTCCCACCGTTTTTAAGCCACTCCCACTTTTCTATTAAGCCCCTCCCACTTTTCTATTAAGCCACACCCATTTTTAGCCCCCTCCCACCGTTTTAAGCCCCTCCCACCGTTTTAAAGCCACTCCCACTTTTCTATTAAGCCCCTCCCACTTTTCTATTAAGTCACTCCCATTTTTAAGACCCTCCCACCGTTTTAAAGCCACTCTCACTTTTCTATTAAGCCCCTCCCACTTTTTTATTAAGCCACACCCGTTTTTAAGCCCCTCCCACCGTTTTTAAGCCCCTCCCCTTTTAAACCCCACCCACTTTCAACCCTCACTTTCAACCCTAACCCTAACCCAACCCTTACTTTCAACCCTAACCCTAACCCTAACCCTAACCCTAACTCCACCCACTGTTAAGCCCCTCCCACTTTTCTATCAAGCCCCTCCCACTTTTCTATTAAGTCACTCCCATTTTTAAGACCCTCCCACCGTTTTAAAGCCCCTCCCACTTTTCTATTAAGCCCCACCCACTTTTCTATTAAGCCACACCCGTTTTTAAGCCCCTCTCACCGTTTTTAAGCCCCTCCCACTTTTCTATTAAGCCCCTCCCACTTTTCTATTAAGCCCCTCCCATTTTTAAGCCCCTCCCACCGTTTTTAAGCCCCTCCCACCGTTTTTAAGCCACTCCCACTGTTCTATTAAGCCCCTCCCACTTTTCTATTAAGCCACTCCCATTTTTAAGCCCCTCCCACCGTTTTAAAGCCCCTCCCACTTTTCTATTAAGCCCCTCCCACTTTTCTATTAAGTCACTCCCATTTTTAAGCCCCTCCCGCCGTTTTAAAGCCCCTCCCACTTTTCTATTAAGCCCCTCCCACTTTTCTATTAAGTCACTCCCATTTTTAAGACCCTCCCACCGTTTTAAAGCCACTCCCACTTTTCTATCAAGCCCCTCCCACTTTTCTATTAAGTCACTCCCATTTTTAAGACCCTCCCACCGTTTTAAAGCCACTCCCACTTTTCTATTAAGCCCCTCCCACTTTTCTATTAAGCCACACCCGTTTTTAAGCCCCTCCCACCGTTTTTAAGCCCCTCCCCTTTTAAACCCCACCCACTTTCAACACTCACTTTCAACCCTAACCCTAACCCAACCCTCACTTTCAACCCTAACCCTAACCCTAACCCTAACCCTAACCCTAACTCCACCCACTGTTAAGCCCCTCCCACTTTTCTATTAAGCCCCTCCCACTTTTCTATTAAGTCACTCCCATTTTTAAGACCCTCCCACCGTTTTAAAGCCCCTCCCACTTTTCTATTGAGCCCCACCCACTTTTCTATTAAGTCACTCCCATTTTTAAGACCCTCCCACCGTTTTAAAGCCACTACCATTTTTCTATCAAGCCCCTCCCACTTTTCTATTAAGCCACTCCCATTTTTAAGACCCTCCCACCGTTTAAAAGCCACTCCCACTTTTCTATTAAGCCCCTCCCACTTTTCTATTAAGCCACACCCGTTTTTAAGCCCCTCCCACCGTTTTTAAGCCCCTCCCCTTTTAAACCCCACCCACTTTCAACCCTCACTTTCAACCCTAACCCTAACCCAACCCTCACTTTCAACCCTAACCCTAACCCTAATCCAACCCTCACTTTTAACCCTAACCCTAACTCCACCCACTGTTAAGCCCCTCCCACTTTTCTATTAAGCCACACCCACTTTTCTATTAAGCCACACCCGTTTTTAAGCCCCTCCCACCGTTTTTAAGCCCCTCCCACCGTTTTTAAGCCACTCCCACTTTTCTATTAAGCCCCTCCCACTTTTATATTAAGCCACACCCATTTTTAGCCCCCTCCCACCGTTTTAAGCCCCTCCCACCGTTTTAAAGCCACTCCCACTTTTCTATTAAGCCCCTCCCACTTTTCTATTAAGTCACTCCCATTTTTAAGACCCTCCCACCGTTTTAAAGCCACTCTCACTTTTCTATTAAGCCCCTCCCACTTTTCTATTAAGCCACACCCGTTTTTAAGCCCCTCCCACCGTTTTTAAGCCCCTCCCCTTTTAAACCCCACCCACTTTCAACCCTCACTTTCAACCCTAACCCTAACCCAACCCTTACTTTCATCCCTAACCCTAACCCTAACCCTAACCCTAACTCCACCCACTGTTAAGCCCCTCCCACTTTTCTATCAAGCCCCTCCCACTTTTCTATTAAGTCACTCCCATTTTTAAGACCCTCCCACCGTTTTAAAGCCCCTCCCACTTTTCTATTAAGCCCCACCCACTTTTCTATTAAGCCACACCCGTTTTTAAGCCCCTCTCACCGTTTTTAAGCCCCTCCCACTTTTCTATTAAGCCCCTCCCACTTTTCTATTAAGCCCCTCCCATTTTTAAGCCCCTCCCACCGTTTTTAAGCCACTCCCACTGTTCTATTAAGCCCCTCCCACTTTTCTATTAAGCCACACCCGTTTTTAAGCCCCTCCCACCGTTTTTAAGCCCCTCCCCTTTTAAACCCCACCCACTTTCAACCCTCACTTTCAACCCTAACCCTAACCCAACCCTCACTTTCAACCCTAACCCTAACCCTAACCCTAACCCTAACTCCACCCACTGTTAAGCCCCTCCCACTTTTCTATTAAGCCCCTCCCACTTTTCTATTAAGTCACTCCCATTTTTAAGACCCTCCCACCGTTTTAAAGCCCCTCCCACTTTTCTATTGAGCCCCACCCACTTTTCTATTAAGTCACTCCCATTTTTAAGACCCTCCCACCGTTTTAAAGCCACTCCCACTTTTCTATCAAGCCCCTCCCACTTTTCTATTAAGCCACTCCCATTTTTAAGACCCTCCCACCGTTTAAAAGCCACTCCCACTTTTCTATTAAGCCCCTCCCACTTTTCTATTAAGCCACACCCGTTTTTAAGCCCCTCCCACCGTTTTTAAGCCCCTCCCCTTTTAAACCCCACCCACTTTCAACCCTCACTTTCAACCCTAACCCTAACCCAACCCTCACTTTCAACCCTAACCCTAACCCTAATCCAACCCTCACTTTTAACCCTAACCCTAACTCCACCCACTGTTAAGCCCCTCCCACTTTTCTATTAAGCCCCTCTCACTTTTCTATTAAGCCACACCCGTTTTTAAGCCCCTCCCACCGTTTTTAAGCCCCTCCCACCGTTTTTAAGCCACTCCCACTTTTCTATTAAGCCCCTCCCACTTTTCTATTAATTCACTCCCATTTTTAAGACCCTCCCACCGTTTTAAAGCCACTCCCACTTTTCTATTAAGCCCCTCCCACTTTTCTATTAAGCCACACCCGTTTTTAAGCCCCTCCCACCGTTTTTAAGCCCCTCCCCTTTTAAACCCCACCCACTTTCAACACTCACTTTCAACCCTAACCCTAACCCAACCCTCACTTTCAACCCTAACCCTAACCCTAACCCTAACCCTAACCCTAACTCCACCCACTGTTAAGCCCCTCCCACTTTTCTATTAAGCCCCTCCCACTTTTCTATTAAGTCACTCCCATTTTTAAGACCCTCCCACCGTTTTTAAGCCCCTCCCCTTTTAAACCCCACCCACTTTCAACCCTCACTTTCAACCCTAACCCTAACCCAACCCTCACTTTCAACCCTAACCCTAACCCTAATCCAACCCTCACTTTTAACCCTAACCCTAACTCCACCCACTGTTAAGCCCCTCCCACTTTTCTATTAAGCCCCTCTCACTTTTCTATTAAGCCACACCCGTTTTTAAGCCCCTCCCACCGTTTTTAAGCCCCTCCCACCGTTTTTAAGCCACTCCCACTTTTCTATTAAGCCCCTCCCACTTTTCTATTAAGCCACACCCATTTTTAGCCCCCTCCCACCGTTTTAAGCCCCTCCCACCGTTTTAAAGCCACTCCCACTTTTCTATTAAGCCCCTCCCACTTTTCTATTAAGTCACTCCCATTTTTAAGACCCTCCCACCGTTTTAAAGCCACTCTCACTTTTCTATTAAGCCCCTCCCACTTTTCTATTAAGCCACACCCGTTTTTAAGCCCCTCCCACCGTTTTTAAGCCCCTCCCCTTTTAAACCCCACCCACTTTCAACCCTCACTTTCAACCCTAACCCTAACCCAACCCTCACTTTCAACCCTAACCCTAACCCTAATCCAACCCTCACTTTCAACCCTAACCCTAACTCCACCCACTGTTAAGCCCCTCCCACTTTTCTATTAAGCCCCTCTCACTTTTCTATTAAGCCACACCCGTTTTTAAGCCCCTCCCACCGTTTTTAAGCCCCTCCCACCGTTTTTAAGCCACTCCCACTTTTCTATTAAGCCCCTCCCACTTTTCTATTAAGCCACACCCATTTTTAGCCCCCTCCCACCGTTTTAAGCCCCTCCCACCGTTTTAAAGCCACTCCCACTTTTCTATTAAGCCCCTCCCACTTTTCTATTAAGTCACTCCCATTTTTAAGACCCTCCCACCGTTTTAAAGCCACTCTCACTTTTCTATTAAGCCCCTCCCACTTTTCTATTAAGCCACACCCGTTTTTAAGCCCCTCCCACCGTTTTTAAGCCCCTCCCCTTTTAAACCCCACCCACTTTCAACCCTCACTTTCAACCCTAACCCTAACCCAACCCTTACTTTCATCCCTAACCCTAACCCTAACCCTAACCCTAACTCCACCCACTGTTAAGCCCCTCCCACTTTTCTATCAAGCCCCTCCCACTTTTCTATTAAGTCACTCCCATTTTTAAGACCCTCCCACCGTTTTAAAGCCCCTCCCACTTTTCTATTAAGCCCCACCCACTTTTCTATTAAGCCACACCCGTTTTTAAGCCCCTCTCACCGTTTTTAAGCCCCTCCCACTTTTCTATTAAGCCCCTCCCACTTTTCTATTAAGCCCCTCCCATTTTTAAGCCCCTCCCACCGTTTTTAAGCCACTCCCACTGTTCTATTAAGCCCCTCCCACTTTTCTATTAAGCCACACCCGTTTTTAAGCCCCTCCCACCGTTTTTAAGCCCCTCCCCTTTTAAACCCCACCCACTTTCAACCCTCACTTTCAACCCTAACCCTAACCCAACCCTCACTTTCAACCCTAACCCTAACCCTAACCCTAACCCTAACTCCACCCACTGTTAAGCCCCTCCCACTTTTCTATTAAGCCCCTCCCACTTTTCTATTAAGTCACTCCCATTTTTAAGACCCTCCCACCGTTTTAAAGCCCCTCCCACTTTTCTATTGAGCCCCACCCACTTTTCTATTAAGTCACTCCCATTTTTAAGACCCTCCCACCGTTTTAAAGCCACTCCCACTTTTCTATCAAGCCCCTCCCACTTTTCTATTAAGCCACTCCCATTTTTAAGACCCTCCCACCGTTTAAAAGCCACTCCCACTTTTCTATTAAGCCCCTCCCACTTTTCTATTAAGCCACACCCGTTTTTAAGCCCCTCCCACCGTTTTTAAGCCCCTCCCCTTTTAAACCCCACCCACTTTCAACCCTCACTTTCAACCCTAACCCTAACCCAACCCTCACTTTCAACCCTAACCCTAACCCTAATCCAACCCTCACTTTTAACCCTAACCCTAACTCCACCCACTGTTAAGCCCCTCCCACTTTTCTATTAAGCCCCTCTCACTTTTCTATTAAGCCACACCCGTTTTTAAGCCCCTCCCACCGTTTTTAAGCCCCTCCCACCGTTTTTAAGCCACTCCCACTTTTCTATTAAGCCCCTCCCACTTTTCTATTAAGCCACACCCATTTTTAGCCCCCTCCCACCGTTTTAAGCCCCTCCCACCGTTTTAAAGCCACTCCCACTTTTCTATTAAGCCCCTCCCACTTTTCTATTAAGTCACTCCCATTTTTAAGACCCTCCCACCGTTTTAAAGCCACTCTCACTTTTCTATTAAGCCCCTCCCACTTTTTTATTAAGCCACACCCGTTTTTAAGCCCCTCCCACCGTTTTTAAGCCCCTCCCCTTTTAAACCCCACCCACTTTCAACCCTCACTTTCAACCCTAACCCTAACCCAACCCTTACTTTCAACCCTAACCCTAACCCTAACCCTAACCCTAACTCCACCCACTGTTAAGCCCCTCCCACTTTTCTATCAAGCCCCTCCCACTTTTCTATTAAGTCACTCCCATTTTTAAGACCCTCCCACCGTTTTAAAGCCCCTCCCACTTTTCTATTAAGCCCCACCCACTTTTCTATTAAGCCACACCCGTTTTTAAGCCCCTCTCACCGTTTTTAAGCCCCTCCCACTTTTCTATTAAGCCCCTCCCACTTTTCTATTAAGCCCCTCCCATTTTTAAGCCCCTCCCACCGTTTTTAAGCCCCTCCCACCGTTTTTAAGCCACTCCCACTGTTCTATTAAGCCCCTCCCACTTTTCTATTAAGCCACTCCCATTTTTAAGCCCCTCCCACCGTTTTAAAGCCCCTCCCACTTTTCTATTAAGCCCCTCCCACTTTTCTATTAAGTCACTCCCATTTTTAAGCCCCTCCCGCCGTTTTAAAGCCCCTCCCACTTTTCTATTAAGCCCCTCCCACTTTTCTATTAAGTCACTCCCATTTTTAAGACCCTCCCACCGTTTTAAAGCCACTCCCACTTTTCTATCAAGCCCCTCCCACTTTTCTATTAAGTCACTCCCATTTTTAAGACCCTCCCACCGTTTTAAAGCCACTCCCACTTTTCTATTAAGCCCCTCCCACTTTTCTATTAAGCCACACCCGTTTTTAAGCCCCTCCCACCGTTTTTAAGCCCCTCCCCTTTTAAACCCCACCCACTTTCAACACTCACTTTCAACCCTAACCCTAACCCAACCCTCACTTTCAACCCTAACCCTAACCCTAACCCTAACCCTAACCCTAACTCCACCCACTGTTAAGCCCCTCCCACTTTTCTATTAAGCCCCTCCCACTTTTCTATTAAGTCACTCCCATTTTTAAGACCCTCCCACCGTTTTAAAGCCCCTCCCACTTTTCTATTGAGCCCCACCCACTTTTCTATTAAGTCACTCCCATTTTTAAGACCCTCCCACCGTTTTAAAGCCACTACCATTTTTCTATCAAGCCCCTCCCACTTTTCTATTAAGCCACTCCCATTTTTAAGACCCTCCCACCGTTTAAAAGCCACTCCCACTTTTCTATTAAGCCCCTCCCACTTTTCTATTAAGCCACACCCGTTTTTAAGCCCCTCCCACCGTTTTTAAGCCCCTCCCCTTTTAAACCCCACCCACTTTCAACCCTCACTTTCAACCCTAACCCTAACCCAACCCTCACTTTCAACCCTAACCCTAACCCTAATCCAACCCTCACTTTTAACCCTAACCCTAACTCCACCCACTGTTAAGCCCCTCCCACTTTTCTATTAAGCCACACCCACTTTTCTATTAAGCCACACCCGTTTTTAAGCCCCTCCCACCGTTTTTAAGCCCCTCCCACCGTTTTTAAGCCACTCCCACTTTTCTATTAAGCCCCTCCCACTTTTATATTAAGCCACACCCATTTTTAGCCCCCTCCCACCGTTTTAAGCCCCTCCCACCGTTTTAAAGCCACTCCCACTTTTCTATTAAGCCCTCCCACTTTTCTATTAAGCCACACCCATTTTTAAGCCCCTCCCCTTTTAAACCCCACCCACTTTCAACCCTCACTTTCAACCCTAACCCTAACCCAACCCTCACTTTCAACCCTAACCCTAACCCTAATCCAACCCTCACTTTTAACCCTAACCCTAACTCCACCCACTGTTAAGCCCCTCCCACTTTTCTATTAAGCCCCTCTCACTTTTCTATTAAGCCACACCCGTTTTTAAGCCCCTCCCACCGTTTTTAAGCCCCTCCCACCGTTTTTAAGACACTCCCACTTTTCTATTAAGCCCCTCCCACTTTTCTATTAAGCCACACCCATTTTTAGCCCCCTCCCACCGTTTTAAGCCCCTCCCACCGTTTTAAAGCCACTCCCACTTTTCTATTAAGCCCCTCCCACTTTTCTATTAAGTCACTCCCATTTTTAAGACCCTCCCACCGTTTTAAAGCCACTCTCACTTTTCTATTAAGCCCCTCCCACTTTTCTATTAAGTCACTCCCATTTTTAAGACCCTCCCACCGTTTTAAAGCCACTCCCACTTTTCTATCAAGCCCCTCCCACTTTTCTATTAATTCACTCCCATTTTTAAGACCCTCCCACCGTTTTAAAGCCACTCCCACTTTTCTATTAAGCCCCTCCCACTTTTCTATTAAGCCACACCCGTTTTTAAGCCCCTCCCACCGTTTTTAAGCCCCTCCCCTTTTAAACCCCACCCACTTTCAACACTCACTTTCAACCCTAACCCTAACCCAACCCTCACTTTCAACCCTAACCCTAACCCTAACCCTAACCCTAACCCTAACTCCACCCACTGTTAAGCCCCTCCCACTTTTCTATTAAGCCCCTCCCACTTTTCTATTAAGTCACTCCCATTTTTAAGACCCTCCCACCGTTTTTAAGCCCCTCCCCTTTTAAACCCCACCCACTTTCAACCCTCACTTTCAACCCTAACCCTAACCCAACCCTCACTTTCAACCCTAACCCTAACCCTAATCCAACCCTCACTTTTAACCCTAACCCTAACTCCACCCACTGTTAAGCCCCTCCCACTTTTCTATTAAGCCCCTCTCACTTTTCTATTAAGCCACACCCGTTTTTAAGCCCCTCCCACCGTTTTTAAGCCCCTCCCACCGTTTTTAAGCCACTCCCACTTTTCTATTAAGCCCCTCCCACTTTTCTATTAAGCCACACCCATTTTTAGCCCCCTCCCACCGTTTTAAGCCCCTCCCACCGTTTTAAAGCCACTCCCACTTTTCTATTAAGCCCCTCCCACTTTTCTATTAAGTCACTCCCATTTTTAAGACCCTCCCACCGTTTTAAAGCCACTCTCACTTTTCTATTAAGCCCCTCCCACTTTTCTATTAAGCCACACCCGTTTTTAAGCCCCTCCCACCGTTTTTAAGCCCCTCCCCTTTTAAACCCCACCCACTTTCAACCCTCACTTTCAACCCTAACCCTAACCCAACCCTCACTTTCAACCCTAACCCTAACCCTAATCCAACCCTCACTTTCAACCCTAACCCTAACTCCACCCACTGTTAAGCCCCTCCCACTTTTCTATTAAGCCCCTCTCACTTTTCTATTAAGCCACACCCGTTTTTAAGCCCCTCCCACCGTTTTTAAGCCCCTCCCACCGTTTTTAAGCCACTCCCACTTTTCTATTAAGCCCCTCCCACTTTTCTATTAAGCCACACCCATTTTTAGCCCCCTCCCACCGTTTTAAGCCCCTCCCACCGTTTTAAAGCCACTCCCACTTTTCTATTAAGCCCCTCCCACTTTTCTATTAAGTCACTCCCATTTTTAAGACCCTCCCACCGTTTTAAAGCCACTCTCACTTTTCTATTAAGCCCCTCCCACTTTTCTATTAAGCCACACCCGTTTTTAAGCCCCTCCCACCGTTTTTAAGCCCCTCCCCTTTTAAACCCCACCCACTTTCAACCCTCACTTTCAACCCTAACCCTAACCCAACCCTTACTTTCATCCCTAACCCTAACCCTAACCCTAACCCTAACTCCACCCACTGTTAAGCCCCTCCCACTTTTCTATCAAGCCCCTCCCACTTTTCTATTAAGTCACTCCCATTTTTAAGACCCTCCCACCGTTTTAAAGCCCCTCCCACTTTTCTATTAAGCCCCACCCACTTTTCTATTAAGCCACACCCGTTTTTAAGCCCCTCTCACCGTTTTTAAGCCCCTCCCACTTTTCTATTAAGCCCCTCCCACTTTTCTATTAAGCCCCTCCCATTTTTAAGCCCCTCCCACCGTTTTTAAGCCACTCCCACTGTTCTATTAAGCCCCTCCCACTTTTCTATTAAGCCACACCCGTTTTTAAGCCCCTCCCACCGTTTTTAAGCCCCTCCCCTTTTAAACCCCACCCACTTTCAACCCTCACTTTCAACCCTAACCCTAACCCAACCCTCACTTTCAACCCTAACCCTAACCCTAACCCTAACCCTAACTCCACCCACTGTTAAGCCCCTCCCACTTTTCTATTAAGCCCCTCCCACTTTTCTATTAAGTCACTCCCATTTTTAAGACCCTCCCACCGTTTTAAAGCCCCTCCCACTTTTCTATTGAGCCCCACCCACTTTTCTATTAAGTCACTCCCATTTTTAAGACCCTCCCACCGTTTTAAAGCCACTCCCACTTTTCTATCAAGCCCCTCCCACTTTTCTATTAAGCCACTCCCATTTTTAAGACCCTCCCACCGTTTAAAAGCCACTCCCACTTTTCTATTAAGCCCCTCCCACTTTTCTATTAAGCCACACCCGTTTTTAAGCCCCTCCCACCGTTTTTAAGCCCCTCCCCTTTTAAACCCCACCCACTTTCAACCCTCACTTTCAACCCTAACCCTAACCCAACCCTCACTTTCAACCCTAACCCTAACCCTAATCCAACCCTCACTTTTAACCCTAACCCTAACTCCACCCACTGTTAAGCCCCTCCCACTTTTCTATTAAGCCCCTCTCACTTTTCTATTAAGCCACACCCGTTTTTAAGCCCCTCCCACCGTTTTTAAGCCCCTCCCACCGTTTTTAAGCCACTCCCACTTTTCTATTAAGCCCCTCCCACTTTTCTATTAAGCCACACCCATTTTTAGCCCCCTCCCACCGTTTTAAGCCCCTCCCACCGTTTTAAAGCCACTCCCACTTTTCTATTAAGCCCCTCCCACTTTTCTATTAAGTCACTCCCATTTTTAAGACCCTCCCACCGTTTTAAAGCCACTCTCACTTTTCTATTAAGCCCCTCCCACTTTTTTATTAAGCCACACCCGTTTTTAAGCCCCTCCCACCGTTTTTAAGCCCCTCCCCTTTTAAACCCCACCCACTTTCAACCCTCACTTTCAACCCTAACCCTAACCCAACCCTTACTTTCAACCCTAACCCTAACCCTAACCCTAACCCTAACTCCACCCACTGTTAAGCCCCTCCCACTTTTCTATCAAGCCCCTCCCACTTTTCTATTAAGTCACTCCCATTTTTAAGACCCTCCCACCGTTTTAAAGCCCCTCCCACTTTTCTATTAAGCCCCACCCACTTTTCTATTAAGCCACACCCGTTTTTAAGCCCCTCTCACCGTTTTTAAGCCCCTCCCACTTTTCTATTAAGCCCCTCCCACTTTTCTATTAAGCCCCTCCCATTTTTAAGCCCCTCCCACCGTTTTTAAGCCCCTCCCACCGTTTTTAAGCCACTCCCACTGTTCTATTAAGCCCCTCCCACTTTTCTATTAAGCCACTCCCATTTTTAAGCCCCTCCCACCGTTTTAAAGCCCCTCCCACTTTTCTATTAAGCCCCTCCCACTTTTCTATTAAGTCACTCCCATTTTTAAGCCCCTCCCGCCGTTTTAAAGCCCCTCCCACTTTTCTATTAAGCCCCTCCCACTTTTCTATTAAGTCACTCCCATTTTTAAGACCCTCCCACCGTTTTAAAGCCACTCCCACTTTTCTATCAAGCCCCTCCCACTTTTCTATTAAGTCACTCCCATTTTTAAGACCCTCCCACCGTTTTAAAGCCACTCCCACTTTTCTATTAAGCCCCTCCCACTTTTCTATTAAGCCACACCCGTTTTTAAGCCCCTCCCACCGTTTTTAAGCCCCTCCCCTTTTAAACCCCACCCACTTTCAACACTCACTTTCAACCCTAACCCTAACCCAACCCTCACTTTCAACCCTAACCCTAACCCTAACCCTAACCCTAACCCTAACTCCACCCACTGTTAAGCCCCTCCCACTTTTCTATTAAGCCCCTCCCACTTTTCTATTAAGTCACTCCCATTTTTAAGACCCTCCCACCGTTTTAAAGCCCCTCCCACTTTTCTATTGAGCCCCACCCACTTTTCTATTAAGTCACTCCCATTTTTAAGACCCTCCCACCGTTTTAAAGCCACTACCATTTTTCTATCAAGCCCCTCCCACTTTTCTATTAAGCCACTCCCATTTTTAAGACCCTCCCACCGTTTAAAAGCCACTCCCACTTTTCTATTAAGCCCCTCCCACTTTTCTATTAAGCCACACCCGTTTTTAAGCCCCTCCCACCGTTTTTAAGCCCCTCCCCTTTTAAACCCCACCCACTTTCAACCCTCACTTTCAACCCTAACCCTAACCCAACCCTCACTTTCAACCCTAACCCTAACCCTAATCCAACCCTCACTTTTAACCCTAACCCTAACTCCACCCACTGTTAAGCCCCTCCCACTTTTCTATTAAGCCACACCCACTTTTCTATTAAGCCACACCCGTTTTTAAGCCCCTCCCACCGTTTTTAAGCCCCTCCCACCGTTTTTAAGCCACTCCCACTTTTCTATTAAGCCCCTCCCACTTTTATATTAAGCCACACCCATTTTTAGCCCCCTCCCACCGTTTTAAGCCCCTCCCACCGTTTTAAAGCCACTCCCACTTTTCTATTAAGCCCTCCCACTTTTCTATTAAGCCACACCCATTTTTAAGCCCCTCCCCTTTTAAACCCCACCCACTTTCAACCCTCACTTTCAACCCTAACCCTAACCCAACCCTCACTTTCAACCCTAACCCTAACCCTAATCCAACCCTCACTTTTAACCCTAACCCTAACTCCACCCACTGTTAAGCCCCTCCCACTTTTCTATTAAGCCCCTCTCACTTTTCTATTAAGCCACACCCGTTTTTAAGCCCCTCCCACCGTTTTTAAGCCCCTCCCACCGTTTTTAAGACACTCCCACTTTTCTATTAAGCCCCTCCCACTTTTCTATTAAGCCACACCCATTTTTAGCCCCCTCCCACCGTTTTAAGCCCCTCCCACCGTTTTAAAGCCACTCCCACTTTTCTATTAAGCCCCTCCCACTTTTCTATTAAGTCACTCCCATTTTTAAGACCCTCCCACCGTTTTAAAGCCACTCTCACTTTTCTATTAAGCCCCTCCCACTTTTCTATTAAGCCACACCCGTTTTTAAGCCCCTCCCACCGTTTTTAAGCCCCTCCCCTTTTAAACCCCACCCACTTTCAACCCTCACTTTCAACCCTAACCCTAACCCAACCCTCACTTTCAACCCTAACCCTAACCCTAATCCAACCCTCACTTTTAACCCTAACCCTAACTCCACCCACTGTTAAGCCCCTCCCACTTTTCTATTAAGCCCCTCTCACTTTTCTATTAAGCCACACCCGTTTTTAAGCCCCTCCCACCGGTTTTAAGCCCCTCCCACCGTTTTTAAGCCACTCCCACTTTTCTATTAAGCCCCTCCCACTTTTCTATTAAGCCACACCCATTTTTAGCCCCCCCACCGTTTTAAGCCCCTCCCACCGTTTTTAAGCCCCTCCCCTTTTAAACCCCACCCACTTTCAACCCTCACTTTCAACCCTAACCCTAACCCAACCCTCACTTTCAACCCTAACCCTAACCCTAATCCAACCCTCACTTTTAACCCTAACCCTAACTCCACCCACTGTTAAGCCCCTCCCACTTTTCTATTAAGTCACTCCCATTTTTAAGACCCTCCCACCGTTTTAAAGCCCCTCCCACTTTTCTATTAAGCCCCACCCACTTTTCTATTAAGCCACACCCGTTTTTAAGCCCCTCTCACCGTTTTTAAGCCCCTCCCACTTTTCTATTAAGCCCCTCCCACTTTTCTATTAAGCCCCTCCCATTTTTAAGCCCCTCCCACCGTTTTTAAGCTCCTCCCACCGTTTTTAAGCCACTCCCACTGTTCTATTAAGCCCCTCCCACTTTTCTATTAAGCCACTCCCATTTTTAAGCCCCTCCCACCGTTTTAAAGCCCCTCCCATTTTTCTATTAAGCCCCTCCCACTTTTCTATTAAGTCACTCCCATTTTTAAGCCCCTCCCACCGTTTTAAAGCCCCTCCCACTTTTCTATTAAGCCCCTCCCACTTTTCTATTAAGCCCCTCCCACTTTTCTATTAAGTCACTCCCATTTTTAAGACCCTCCCACCGTTTTTAAGCCACTCCCACTTTTCTATTAAGCCCCTCCCACTTTTCTATTAAGCCACACCCATTTTTAGCCCCCTCCCACCGTTTTAAGCCCCTCCCACCGTTTTAAAGCCACTCCCACTTTTCTATTAAGCCCCTCCCACTTTTCTATTAAGTCACTCCCATTTTTAAGACCCTCCCACCGTTTTAAAGCCACTCTCACTTTTCTATTAAGCCCCTCCCACTTTTCTATTAAGCCACACCCGTTTTTAAGCCCCTCCCACCGTTTTTAAGCCCCTCCCCTTTTAAACCCCACCCACTTTCAACCCTCACTTTCAACCCTAACCCTAACCCAACCCTTACTTTCATCCCTAACCCTAACCCTAACCCTAACCCTAACTCCACCCACTGTTAAGCCCCTCCCACTTTTCTATCAAGCCCCTCCCACTTTTCTATTAAGTCACTCCCATTTTTAAGACCCTCCCACCGTTTTAAAGCCCCTCCCACTTTTCTATTAAGCCCCACCCACTTTTCTATTAAGCCACACCCGTTTTTAAGCCCCTCTCACCGTTTTTAAGCCCCTCCCACTTTTCTATTAAGCCCCTCCCACTTTTCTATTAAGCCCCTCCCATTTTTAAGCCCCTCCCACCGTTTTTAAGCCACTCCCACTGTTCTATTAAGCCCCTCCCACTTTTCTATTAAGCCACACCCGTTTTTAAGCCCCTCCCACCGTTTTTAAGCCCCTCCCCTTTTAAACCCCACCCACTTTCAACCCTCACTTTCAACCCTAACCCTAACCCAACCCTCACTTTCAACCCTAACCCTAACCCTAACCCTAACCCTAACTCCACCCACTGTTAAGCCCCTCCCACTTTTCTATTAAGCCCCTCTCACTTTTCTATTAAGCCACACCCGTTTTTAAGCCCCTCCCACCGGTTTTAAGCCCCTCCCACCGTTTTAAAGCCCCTCCCACTTTTCTATTAAGCCCCTCCCACTTTTCTATTAAGTCACTCCCATTTTTAAGCCCCTCCCGCCGTTTTAAAGCCCCTCCCACTTTTCTATTAAGCCCCTCCCACTTTTCTATTAAGTCACTCCCATTTTTAAGACCCTCCCACCGTTTTAAAGCCACTCCCACTTTTCTATCAAGCCCCTCCCACTTTTCTATTAAGCCACTCCCATTTTTAAGACCCTCCCACCGTTTAAAAGCCACTCCCACTTTTCTATTAAGCCCCTCCCACTTTTCTATTAAGCCACACCCGTTTTTAAGCCCCTCCCACCGTTTTTAAGCCCCTCCCCTTTTAAACCCCACCCACTTTCAACCCTCACTTTCAACCCTAACCCTAACCCAACCCTCACTTTCAACCCTAACCCTAACCCTAATCCAACCCTCACTTTTAACCCTAACCCTAACTCCACCCACTGTTAAGCCCCTCCCACTTTTCTATTAAGCCCCTCCCATTTTTAAGCCCCTCCCACCGTTTTTAAGCTCCTCCCACCGTTTTTAAGCCACTCCCACTGTTCTATTAAGCCCCTCCCACTTTTCTATTAAGCCACTCCCATTTTTAAGCCCCTCCCACCGTTTTAAAGCCCCTCCCATTTTTCTATTAAGCCCCTCCCACTTTTCTATTAAGTCACTCCCATTTTTAAGCCCCTCCCACCGTTTTAAAGCCCCTCCCACTTTTCTATTAAGCCCCTCCCACTTTTCTATTAAGCCCCTCCCACTTTTCTATTAAGTCACTCCCATTTTTAAGACCCTCCCACCGTTTTTAAGCCACTCCCACTTTTCTATTAAGCCCCTCCCACTTTTCTATTAAGCCACACCCATTTTTAGCCCCCTCCCACCGTTTTAAGCCCCTCCCACCGTTTTAAAGCCACTCCCACTTTTCTATTAAGCCCCTCCCACTTTTCTATTAAGTCACTCCCATTTTTAAGACCCTCCCACCGTTTTAAAGCCACTCTCACTTTTCTATTAAGCCCCTCCCACTTTTCTATTAAGCCACACCCGTTTTTAAGCCCCTCCCACCGTTTTTAAGCCCCTCCCCTTTTAAACCCCACCCACTTTCAACCCTCACTTTCAACCCTAACCCTAACCCAACCCTTACTTTCATCCCTAACCCTAACCCTAACCCTAACCCTAACTCCACCCACTGTTAAGCCCCTCCCACTTTTCTATCAAGCCCCTCCCACTTTTCTATTAAGTCACTCCCATTTTTAAGACCCTCCCACCGTTTTAAAGCCCCTCCCACTTTTCTATTAAGCCCCACCCACTTTTCTATTAAGCCACACCCGTTTTTAAGCCCCTCTCACCGTTTTTAAGCCCCTCCCACTTTTCTATTAAGCCCCTCCCACTTTTCTATTAAGCCCCTCCCATTTTTAAGCCCCTCCCACCGTTTTTAAGCCACTCCCACTGTTCTATTAAGCCCCTCCCACTTTTCTATTAAGCCACACCCGTTTTTAAGCCCCTCCCACCGTTTTTAAGCCCCTCCCCTTTTAAACCCCACCCACTTTCAACCCTCACTTTCAACCCTAACCCTAACCCAACCCTCACTTTCAACCCTAACCCTAACCCTAACCCTAACCCTAACTCCACCCACTGTTAAGCCCCTCCCACTTTTCTATTAAGCCCCTCTCACTTTTCTATTAAGCCACACCCGTTTTTAAGCCCCTCCCACCGGTTTTAAGCCCCTCCCACCGTTTTAAAGCCCCTCCCACTTTTCTATTAAGCCCCTCCCACTTTTCTATTAAGTCACTCCCATTTTTAAGCCCCTCCCGCCGTTTTAAAGCCCCTCCCACTTTTCTATTAAGCCCCTCCCACTTTTCTATTAAGTCACTCCCATTTTTAAGACCCTCCCACCGTTTTAAAGCCACTCCCACTTTTCTATCAAGCCCCTCCCACTTTTCTATTAAGCCACTCCCATTTTTAAGACCCTCCCACCGTTTAAAAGCCACTCCCACTTTTCTATTAAGCCCCTCCCACTTTTCTATTAAGCCACACCCGTTTTTAAGCCCCTCCCACCGTTTTTAAGCCCCTCCCCTTTTAAACCCCACCCACTTTCAACCCTCACTTTCAACCCTAACCCTAACCCAACCCTCACTTTCAACCCTAACCCTAACCCTAATCCAACCCTCACTTTTAACCCTAACCCTAACTCCACCCACTGTTAAGCCCCTCCCACTTTTCTATTAAGCCACTCCCATTTTTAAGCCCCTCCCACCGTTTTAAAGCCCCTCCCACTTTTCTATTAAGCCCCTCCCACTTTTCTATTAAGTCACTCCCATTTTTAAGCCCCTCCCGCCGTTTTAAAGCCCCTCCCACTTTTCTATTAAGCCCCTCCCACTTTTCTATTAAGTCACTCCCATTTTTAAGACCCTCCCACCGTTTTAAAGCCACTCCCACTTTTCTATTAAGCCCCTCCCACTTTTCTATTAAGCCACACCCGTTTTTAAGCCCCTCCCACCGTTTTTAAGCCCCTCCCCTTTTAAACCCCACCCACTTTCAACACTCACTTTCAACCCTAACCCTAACCCAACCCTCACTTTCAACCCTAACCCTAACCCTAACCCTAACCCTAACCCTAACTCCACCCACTGTTAAGCCCCTCCCACTTTTCTATTAAGCCCCTCCCACTTTTCTATTAAGTCACTCCCATTTTTAAGACCCTCCCACCGTTTTAAAGCCCCTCCCACTTTTCTATTGAGCCCCACCCACTTTTCTATTAAGTCACTCCCATTTTTAAGACCCTCCCACCGTTTTAAAGCCACTACCATTTTTCTATCAAGCCCCTCCCACTTTTCTATTAAGCCACTCCCATTTTTAAGACCCTCCCACCGTTTAAAAGCCACTCCCACTTTTCTATTAAGCCCCTCCCACTTTTCTATTAAGCCACACCCGTTTTTAAGCCCCTCCCACCGTTTTTAAGCCCCTCCCCTTTTAAACCCCACCCACTTTCAACCCTCACTTTCAACCCTAACCCTAACCCAACCCTCACTTTCAACCCTAACCCTAACCCTAATCCAACCCTCACTTTTAACCCTAACCCTAACTCCACCCACTGTTAAGCCCCTCCCACTTTTCTATTAAGCCACACCCACTTTTCTATTAAGCCACACCCGTTTTTAAGCCCCTCCCACCGTTTTTAAGCCCCTCCCACCGTTTTTAAGCCACTCCCACTTTTCTATTAAGCCCCTCCCACTTTTATATTAAGCCACACCCATTTTTAGCCCCCTCCCACCGTTTTAAGCCCCTCCCACCGTTTTAAAGCCACTCCCACTTTTCTATTAAGCCCTCCCACTTTTCTATTAAGCCACACCCATTTTTAAGCCCCTCCCACCGTTTTTAAGCCCCTCTCACCGTTTTTAAGCCACTCCCACTTTTCTATTAAGCCCCTCCCACTTTTCTATTAAGCCACACCCATTTTTAAGCCCCTCCCACCGTTTTTACGCCACTCCCACCGTTTTTAAGCCACTCCCGCTTTTCTATCAAGCCCCTCCCACTTTTCTATCAAGCCCCTCCCACTTTTCTATTAAGCCACACCCATTTTTATGCCACTCCCACTTTACTATTAAGCCCCTCCCACTTTTCTGTTAGGCCCCTACCCTTTTAAACCCCACCAACTTTCAAGCCTCACTTTCAACCCTAACCCTAACCCAACCCTCACTTTCAACCCTAATACAAGGTTATTTAATAGGCGTTCATTAGGCATTTTCCTATACATGCTATTCACAAACTTTATTGTTCTACACATCTAGGGATTTCATTCCAACTTACCATCTTACCTACAAATGATTTATTTGCGCTGTTGGTATTGGTTATATTACTGTATGCTTATGCAGATGTGTGATGCTTTGATACTGTCATTTATATTTTGACCAGTCTACTTTTTGGTGTGTAGTGTGTACTATTCTTAGCCTTGTATAGGTGCCTTTGAACCCATTAACCTGTTGTGATTCACTTTGATTTACCCTAGTATTTTTTGAGTCACTATCCTTTTCATGTTTAGGGTTGACAACTTGTGTCGTTCCCTAGTGCTGTTCACTTGTGTTTAAGGGTAGCACCCGTGACAGGGGTCCATGCCTCTTTTTTAAGTGTTTTTAATCATGTACTGTTTATTCATCCCTTTTTGCACTGTGTCAAATAAATAAACAAATATATCAATTGCATACCTGAGTGCTCCCATACGGGTTACTTTTTTCTCTTTTCACTTACATATATATATATATCTGTATATATAGTTGCATGATGAAGCCACTGTACAAATTCATGGGTGAAGGGTGGGTATCGGGCCAGTGTGGCTTAACCCCTTAATTACCTTTGCGGTTATTATCCGATAAGGTGTTTAAGGGGTTAATTGATATCTGAATGTAATTGCAATGTATTGGCTTTGTTTTGGCAATGTATTTTGTGGACAAGACAAGGATGTTGCTGGCGACGGACACTTTGTATTGATGTGGTCAGTAGTACTTTATTTATTTGAATATGCTAGTTAATGTTTTTAATAATGGGCAATTAATCTATTATCCATATCTGGATAATAGTTATTTTGTACATTATTGTACTGTAGGTGTTGGGGGGGGGGTGTATGTATTGAATGTATAGGCCAGGTTTATTTTTTTTACATTCAGGGTTTGTTCCGTGGTTCTGCGTGAGACCTCTGGAGACCACCTGTGGTGTCCTCGGGTATCTCACGGGTACCAGGCTGGTGGTCCACGGGTGACACATGCGGGGATGAAGCTGTGTGGTCCCACTTCTGTGGGGGCACCGCCGACCCGTAGTCTGCGGGGATGAAGCTGTGTGGTCCCACTTCTGTGGGGGCACCGCCAACCCGTAGGTGCGGGGATGATGATGTGTGGTCCCACTTCTGTGGGGGCACCGTGGACCCGTAGTGAGCACCTGTGAGTTCCCCAGATCCCCTTGGGAACCACCCGAGGCCCCACAGACACCTGTGGATCTGACCCGGGGCTCCCATACATCCTTGGGCCTACCGTGGGGACCCAATTGTGGCCCACGATGACCCAAGGAGACCACCTGGGGGCCATGGGGCTGGCAGGACCCACCAGCAGGCCTCCAGAACCTGTTTAAAAAGGGCTGCTGGTTCCCTGTAGGTCTGTCCAGGTGCCCCGCCAGCCACCGGGGACTCACGTGGGGCTGCGTTATGAACCCTGTTTGTAAAAGGATAAATCTTGTATTTATGGGGGGGCACAGGGGGTGGGTAATGTATTTAATAAATAGAATGATGTTTATTGTGGGTCACTGTGTTGTTTTTATTGTGGGTAATGGGGGTGAGGGGGGGGGTGCTTCCCCAATGGTATGTGGGTAGGCCTCCCTTGTGGGTACTGGGTGAGGGTGGTTAGGCCTCACGTGGGTGGGGTGTTAGTGTGGGAGGGTATGTAGGCATCCCAAGTGGTGGGTGAGGGTGGGTTAACCCCTTAATGACTGTAGCGCTCAGGGGGGAGACAAGTGGTCTATAATAAACCCCCTGATCAAAGGCTCCCCCACCCTGCTTGTGTATGCTAGCACAAAGGAAAGCAGGACGTGGGTACTTTATGATAAGTGTTGTGTTTCACACCTTGGGACAAAGGTTTTCCTGTCCCAAGCAGACTTTCAGATGCCAGTCTTGTGGGAGGGGGGCTAGGGAAATAAGCCCCGGATTAGAATAATATCCACCCAGTGGGCAGATATTACGTTGCCTCTCAAGTGAGGTGGCAAAGAGGGATTGGGTGCAGATAATTGTCCTCCAATGACTTGCACCCAATGCCAGGGTATAGGAGTGAAACTCCATATAAACAAGTGTAAGCTCTATGCCCAGTGTCTTTTCGGGATGTCTTCATTCGAACCTGTATTGCTGAATGAATTGCCAATCCTGTACCTGATTGCTTCATTGTCCAACCCTTAAGTAAGTGTCCATTTCTTGTCTGTTATTTGTATCATCTTGTGTGTTCTCCTTCTTTAAGGAATAAACTATATTTATTACATCTAAGTTGTGTTTAATTCAACCCAGATATTTTGGTGTATATTATACCCTGTCACAAGCTACCGTGACACAGAGGGCTGGGACTTTGGTAGCATGTAGTCACTGCTCCGGCATGACTGCATGGCAATTTCCAGCCCTCTCCGATCAGCCAGCCGGAGTATGGGTAAATGTGAAAAATAAGGTTTTCCCATTGACTTCAATGACGGAGTTGCTCCATTGAAAGCCTATAGCGGCGGAGCCCAATGATTTCAATGGAAGAGTGAAATGCAGTGATTTCTTTTAGCTTATAGCGGAGAATCCTGCATTAAAGTTAATAGGGGATTTTAACTTGTTTTTTGTATCTCCGGTTCTGGGAGTCATGGAAGGCTGATATTTGGCCACTATGGCAAAGGACCTGGCAAATTTCAGCCTGCTCAGACCCATAGAATGGATTATTTTAATATGTGTAGATATTAAAGAATATACTGTTTTGCAAGGCTGGTATAAAAGCACGGGAAAGTTACTGGCTCTGCTTTATGTTAATGTTCAGGAGGGTGACCCTTTGTCTACAACAGTCCCCCTGATCAAAGACTTCACCACTCTGATTGTGTACAATAGGGCGGAGAAACGCAGAGCCTGAGTGGTCTGTAAGTGCCATAATTCACACTTACAGACAAAAAGGGTTTCATTACCAGAAACAGGTCTGGTAGACTTTTAGGCGCCCAATGTTAGGGTATGGGGCTGAAACTCCATATAAACGAGTGTAAGCCCTATACCCAGTGTCTTTTGTGATGTCTTTATTTGAACCTGTATTGCTGAATGAATTGCCAATCCTGTATCTGATTGCTTCATTACCCAACCCTCCGAAGTAAGTGCTATATTTTGACTGTTATTTGTATTATCTTGTGTGTTCACCTATTTAAGGAATATACTATCTTTATTATATCTAAGTCGTGTTCAATTCAACCCAGATATTTGGTGTATATTATAACCTATCACTAGCTACCGTGACAGCCCCACACATCTGTAATGCCCTACCCCTCAACACCCGACTAGCACCCTCTCTATCCACCTTTAAGACGAACCTTAAGACACACTTGTTTAAAGAAGCATATGAATAGCACCGTACATACTTCTAGACACGATACATAAAGCTTGGCCCCCTGCAGAACCACTTACCAATATGCCCTCATACTATCTCTGTACGTTCCTCCTACATACCAATTAGATTGTAAGCTCCTCGGAGCAGGGCCTCCTCTTCCTAAATGTTACGTTTATGTCTGAAGCACTTATCCCATGACCCTTTATTTATTATTTATATGATTGTCACGTGTATTACTACTGTGAAGTGCTATGTACATTAATGGCGCTATATAAATAAAGACATACAATACATACAATACAATATGTAAAAATAACTTAAGATTTGCATTTAAAAACCAACATGTGTGTTATATTTTGACTTTGGAGTGCTGGGGACCACACCCCATTCTCTATTAATTATTCATAACATTCACAATACAGACAAAAATTTTAACCACAAAATAATTAATTGGAAAAAGTGCTGATAAAATCAAACATATTTTATTAGCATACAGTCAGACACATATAAAAACAAGGCATCTTAATACCCTAGAGCTCTGTAGATACATAGATATCCAATATATGCAGCACTAATTTTTTCATCTCTAATGAAGGAAAAAAGCATGACTACTAAACACATACAAATCCTGACCGTCTATTAAATCACCATATATTATACTAGGGGAAAACCTAACAATTCCAGATCAGCCACAGTTCTTTATAATGTTGGTTTGCATGTGAGACTCTTAAATTATTTGTAGCGTATTTGTTAGGGTGTGACAGAGTGTGATTTAGGTATCCTCTTCTGCCTGCTATTCATATGTACAGTAGGTCTTATTATATGTTGATCTACAACTTTTACATAAGGAAATCTGTATGGAGATATATTCCTAGTAGTGAATATAACAATCCACACTGGGGATTTCTTGCAAAAATGTATTGACAAATCCAATGTTAAACATCCTCCTGCTCATATATAACATCATTTGCATGGTGGATATGTTAATGAGAATCTACATTATATAAAAAATACTAGCATTGAAGTGTTACATAATCTGTTCTGGGGCAAACCTTTTTCTTCTGTTAATGACCCACTAATTGCCTAGATATGATATATATATAAAGCATGCTGCTTTAACACAGCTTTTAAACAAAGGCTATATATATATATATATATATATATATATATATATATATATATATATATATCACATTTATTAAGGTTATGGTGGGTAAATTAGTGTGGTGAATATCTACTCTTAATCTCAAACCAGCAGAGCCAGCAACCGACCTCACACTGATGATACTCATCAAGGTTGAAATATGTCTGTGAGTGGGTTTACTGGCTTTGCATCTCACCCCAGCCTTTGTTTTAAAGCTGTGTTTAAAGCAGCATGCATTGGCTTAAGGGTTGCTCGTGTAATATGAGCTTGAGATAAAAGTTGGCACTGTGTGCTCATTTGCATGTCATTTCCCAGAATCCCTTGCTGCAGTGGAAGTGCTGTGTGCTGGGCGATAATGGTGAAAGACAGGGTTGCAGACCTGTCTAAGACATGCAAATGAACATACAGTAATATTTACAGTTGTTATATATATATATATAGATGAGATATATATATATATGTATATATATATCATTATGTTATTATGTTTGGAGAGATAGTTACATAGTTACATAGTAGATGAGGTTAAAAAAAAGACATACGTCCATCAAGTTAAACCTATACTAAATTTAGATGATGCATGATCAAAAGACGTTGTAACTCATGTTCTAAGATTAATTTTTATTTGTTACTTACCATTTCACAGAAAGGGTGGTGGATTAGTGGAAAAGCTTCTAAACAGAGGTGGTAGAGGTTTATACAGAAAAACAATAGACATGCATCTATCACAAATATCAAAGAAACGATCAAATAGGGTCTTCGGTTATACCACAGAGGAAAATGGGCAGACTAGATGGACCAAATTATTCTTATCTGCTGTCAAATGTTTTATAATTTTTGGGGGGCTGTCAAAACAGAATACATTTTGACAAATTCTAATTTAGTTTGACTTTTTATTAAGGTAAAAAAACACAATAGTTCAGATAATTAAAATGAAAATGGAGTATGTTGTCCAAATGTTTAAACTCATATTTACTAGGTTGTACTATTCCATAAATCCCCTTCCAGTGATGTAAAACATTTACAACCATTGCAGTAATGGAATAGCAAACCTTAGTAAATATGGACCTTAATGTCTTGGATTTTCTGAGAGCAAAATCCTTTATTCTCCCAGTGGCATTTTTATTGGTATATGTTTTTCTGTGTGGTGTTTCTGATGTTTAACAAGGTCTGAACGTTGAATAAAGCATTTATCACATTCAGAGCAAACAAATGCTTTCTCTTCTGCATGAAGTTTCTGGTGTGCAACCAGATGTGCGTTCCTGTTAAAACATTTCCCACATTCAGAGCAAACAAATGGTCTCTCTCCTGTGTGAATTCTCCAATGCCTAATAAGATCGCTCTTAGTACTAAAGGATTTCCCACATTCAGAACACACAAATGGTTTTTCTCCTGTGTGAATTCTCTGATGTATAACAAGAGTTGAGCTATCAGTAAAACATTTCCCACATTGAACGCAAGCAAATGGTTTCTCTCCTGTGTGAATTCTCTGATGTTTCACAAGATGTGCATTCTGGGAAAAACGTTTCCCACATCCAGAGCAAACAAATGGTTTCTCCCCCATGTTAATTTTCTGATGCTTAACAAGATGGGAGTTCTGGGAAAAACATTTTCCACATTCATAGCAAACAAATGGCTTTTCTCCTGTGTGAATTCTCTGATGTCTAACAAGATCTGATTTATTGGCAAAACATTTCCCACATTCAGAGCAAACAAACGGTCTCTCCCCAGTGTGAATTCTCTGATGTCTAACAAGATCTGAAGTACTGATAAAACATTTTCCACATTCAGGGCAAATAAATGGTTTCTCACCGGTATGAATTCTCTGATGTGTAGCAAGAAGTGATTTACAAGAGAAATGTTTCCCACATTCAGAGCAAGTAAACGACTTATCTCCTTTGTGAATTATGTGATGTTTAAGAAGATCTGAGTTACTAGTAAAGCATTTCTGACATTCAGAGCAGTTATATGGCCTCTCTTTGGTGTGTGTTCTTTGGTGAATTGTAAAAGCTTTGTTATTATGAAAGATTTTACCACATTCACTGCACTTATATTTAATTACTGACACCTTCAAGTGACTTTTCTGTGTATTAGTGTTTTTTTTGCCACACTCCTGAATATGAGTAGATGCATATTCTATCCCTGTATGTTCTCTGAGAGTATTAATGTGGGAGGCTGTGAGATTTCCTTTTTCATGTGAGCTTGATTCTTTAGCCATTATTCTCACAGATTTTCTCTGTCTATTGTTTGGCTTATTTTGCTTCAAGCGATTTGCTCCGTAACCACTTTTAATAACACTGTTATCTTCATTTACACTATCTGGTGTGCAAAGAGGAGTGTGACATCCTGCAGCTATATTTCTGCTCATGGATCCATCTGTTGAAAAGAAATGAACTGTGAGTAAATAAGTGAATTAATAGCATAAAATAATTTTACATTTCTTGTTAAACATTTTAATTAGTACAAAATACATGTCCATAATTGCAATTGGTATGCAAGTTAAAGGATTTCTGAAGGCACCTCAGTGGTTAAATTACCTTTTTATATAGTTATTTTCTGCAAAGATATTTTAAAAAGTCCTGGTTACTTATGTTTTTATCTACTCAATCCTGGAACACAGACACAAGTTAACTGAGCTGCAAACATATGCCACAGATGTATGTCTGAACCATACAAATGGTACTGACTCCTTGTGGTAGGAATCAGAAAATAATATTTACTGCCAGAGAAACCCTAGCAATGCATTTTTGTGTTTGTAAATGTACTATTTACATTGATTTGTATGTTTGTATCTTGCTAGAAATGGGTAATTAAGAGTTTGTGTATCAATCCTTTTTATCCTATTCCCTTACATGTGACAAAGTGGTAAAAGATGCCCACGTCTGGCATGTGGAATAAACTCGGGAGAACTATGGTGACATTGAGAGAAAAATTAGAGAAATGCAGAAAGAGTTTGTGGGATTGTACAAATATCCAGTGTGGAGGTCCAAGCTGTAAACTTACCAACTAGTGACAGAGATTAACCTCTACTTGTTCTGCTCTGTAACTTCTTTTATGTTCCTTATACAGACCTAAAATGAACTATTTTTGGTTGATTGCTAATAACAAAGAAAATGGTTCTGTTTACTGGATCCCCATAAGACTAACATCTCCAATAGAAGAAAGAAAACATCATCTTACCCAGTGAGTTGAGGTTCTGGTGATTCTCCATCATGTCCAATTCTGTGTAGTGTATCACTGACTTGATTGCACCAACGTCACTGACACCACTGTGCCTACATGAGCACAAATAACATGGATTGTAGAAATATCACATCTAGAAATATGCAATAATTACTTGTGACATTCTGTGGATATTACAGAATAATGTAGCACAGGCACAATACATCCATGTTATAATATATCTAGTGGGTCCAGAATCAAATAAGGCACAGAGATGTGAGAAGCCATCTGGGTTCTTTCGATGTGGTAATTGCATTATGGGCAAATTTGGGGTACCTACAAAAAAAAGTGTACTTCAAAAATGATAATTATTATGGTATGATTAAAACATTTAGCAACTGCAATACAACCCATGTTGTTTATTATCTCACATGTGGTTGTGGAAAGGGTTATGTGGGAAGGACCATCAGGCCCCTAAAACATAGTATAATGGAACATGTGAGATCAATTAAAAATAAGAATATTATTTTACCAGTATCCAAACATTTCACCAATTGTCATTCAGGTGATATTTCACAATTTAAATTTGTAGGCATTGAGCATATACCAACCCCAATTAGGTGAGGAGATAAGCTCAACCTCCTCAATCGACGGGAGAAGTATTGGCTACATGTTCTTAACACATTATCTCCTATGGGGATTAATACTGAATGGGGCATCAAACATTTCCTGTGAACTGTTTCACATGTTTCTTATCTGGGGTCTGATGGTCTTTACCTATTATATATCTTCCGAGTGATGCTATATAATTTAGTGCAATTCTGGATACGTTTTTTAATAGTGGTTTAGCATATTTTTGGGGCCTTTTAAGTGGTTATCTCTGTGCAGGGTTCATTAAAATAAATAGTCAATCCAGCGTACAACATTGGTGTGCAAATGAAATGTTTATGGATGTGTCCAACGATATAAATGATGTTTTTTACAAATCAATAATGTTGGACCAACAATTTTGTTCATGTACTAACCACTTTGGATTTGTCATTTATTTAATCACTACCTTATTGAGATTTCAGTCATATCTGTATCGGGATTCTAATTTGAACATTGTATTAATATATTCAATTCTTACAATTATATTACTATCTGGAGGTTACCTCTACATGGTTACAATTATCTATATCAAAACATGATTTGTGACACATTACCAGAATATGGACTGGCTGAACACTCGGGCTATTGTTCTTATGTAGGACTAAATTACTAGTTATGTAGAATATCAATTAAATGTTTAAATGAAAAGCAATTATTCTAACCCTTTCGGCTGAATATTCGGGTTATTGTTTTGATGTAACACTATATTGCTAGTTATGTAGAATATCAAATGAATGTTTAAATGAAAAGTTACTATTCTAACCAGTTAAGAACAGCGGATAAATAAACAGGTAGGGGAGGAAATGGACAAGAAGAGGAAGGCGTTTAGATTCTTTAAGTCAGAAGGGACGGAGACATCGTATCAGAATTATAAGGAATGTAACAAAATTTTCAAAAGGACAATCAAATTAGCAAAAATGGATAATGAAAAAAGGATTGCAATAGAAAATAAGGTCAACCCTAAAAAGTTCTTTAAGTACCTTAATAACAAAAAAATGAGAAAAGAAAATATAGGACCCTTTCAGTGTGAGATGAGCAGGCAGATTATTATTGGAGATAAGGAAAAAGTTGAGGTATTAAACAAATTCTTTGCCTCTGTGTTTACCAGGGAAGAATCAAGTTCAATAGTAGTGCCGCAGGAGGAAGCCACAACCTCCATATTAATGAACAATTGGTTAACTGAGGAAGAAGTTCATAAGCGACTTGAAAAAATTAAAGTAAATAAGGCACCTGGCCCCGATGGCATACATCCAAGAGTTCTCAAGAAGTTAAGCTCAGTAATAGCCAAACCATTAAATTTAATATTCAAGGATTCCATTTCCACAGGCTCAGTACCACAAGATTGGCGTAAAGCAGATGTGGTGCCAATATTTAAAAAGGGAGATAGATCACAACTGGGAAATTACAGACCTGTAAGCCTGACTTCAATAGAAGGGAAACTACTTGAAGGTTTAATACGGGATAATATTCAGGAATACCTAATGGAAAATAAAATTATTAGTAAAAGTCAGCATGGAATTATGAAGGATAGATCTTGCCAAACTAACCTTATTTGTTTCTTTGGGGAGGTAAGTAGGAATTTAGACCAGGGTAATGCAGTTGATGTGGTCTACTTAGATTTTGCAAAGGCTTTTGATACGGTTTCACACAAGAGGTTGGTGCACAAAATAAAGAAAATTGGACTCAGTAATAATATATGCACCTGGATTGAAAACTGGTTAAAGGACAGACAACAGAGGGTTGTCATAAATGGAACTTTTTCAGGTTGGGCTAAAGTCGTGAGTGGAGTACCTCAGGGATCGGTACTGGGACCCCTGCTTTTTAACTTGTTTATTAATGACCTTGAGGTTGGGATCGAGAGCAAAGTCTCCATCTTTGCTGATGATACTAAATTTTGTAAGGTAATAGAATCAGAGCAGAATGTAATTTCTCTTCAGAAGGACTTGGAGAGACTGGAAACGTGGGCAGGTAAATGGCAAATGAGGTTTAATACAGATAAATGTAAGGTTATGCATTTGGGATGCAAGAATAAAAAGGCGACTTACAAATTAAATGGAGATATATTGGGGGAATCCTTGATGGAGAAGGATTTAGGAGTGCTTGTAGACAGCAGGCTTAGCAATAGTGCCCAATGTCATGCAGTAGCTGCAAAGGCAAACAAGATCTTATCTTGCATCAAACGGGCAATGGATGGAAGGGAAGTAAACATAATTATGCCCCTTTACAAAGCACTAGTAAGACCACACCTTGAATATGGAGTACAATTTTGGGCACCAATCCTAAGAAAAGACATTATGGAACTAGAGAGAGTGCAGAGAAGAGCCACAAAATTAATAAAGGGGATGGACAATCTAACTTATGAGGAGAGGCTAGCTAAATTAGATTTATTTACATTAGAAAAGAGGCGTCTAAGAGGGGATATGATAACTATATACAAATATATTCGGGGACAATACAAGGAGCTTTCAAAAGAACTATTCATCCCACGGGCAGTATTAAGGACTCGGGGCCATCCCTTAAGGTTGGAGGAAAGGAAATTTCACCAGCAACAAAGGAAGGGGTTCTTTACAGTAAGGGCAGTTAAAATGTGGAATTCATTACCCATGGAGACTGTGATGGCAGATACAATAGATTTGTTCAAAAAAAGGTTGTACATCTTTTTAAATGGGAAAGGTATACAGGGATATACCAAATAAGTATACATGGGAAGGATGTTGATCCAGGGATTAATCCGATTGCCAATTCTTGGAGCCAGGAAGGAATTAATTTTTCCCCTCAATGGTTTTTTTTGTTTGTTTTCCTCTGGATCAATAAGTATAGATATAGGATAAAGTATCTGTTGTCTAAATTTAGCATAGGTTGAACTTGATGGACCTACGTCTTTTTTCAACCTCATCTACTATGTAACTATGTAACTATGTAACTATGTAACCCTACATGTTTCCTCAGACTTGCTGATTTCATCAGGGGATGGACTGAGACATATCAACCGGATATATATACCCAGAGTCCTAATTGGTTGTGTTAAATTGGTTAAATGGAGGCTCCTGTGTGTAATTGGGTATACCACTATACATATATAAAAATAATAATGTTTAAAGGTCCTAAAAGGTGTTTATACAGATTATACAAATCTTAAAACATATACATAAATCTCTATTAGCACAATTTTAAATGATATATAAACAAACACTATGATATAAACATACATTGTATAGTCCAATAAATTATCCAAAATTGAACACAGACAGATATTTCAAACATAAATTTCTAACATTTAACTATCTGAAAACAAATGCTTTAACAGTGGAAACATATACTAAACTAAATAAGATGGCCAATTCTTGGAGTCGGGAAGGAATTAATTTTTCCCCTTAATGGGGTTTTTTGTTTTCCTTCCTCTGGATCAATAAGTAGGTATAGATATAGGATAAAGTATCTGTTGTCTAAATTTAGCATAGGTTGAACTTGATGGACCTATGTCTTTTTTCAACCTCATCTACTATGTAACTATGGATATATTTGCTATGTTTCAACCAGTCTGCAATCTCCTCCGATTTCTTTATTAATTTTCTATATTCCTTTGAGGCTTCAGTTGTTTTGTTTTCAAGCAGTAACATTCTCTATTTTTGTTTTTAAATTGGTAGATTTGTTTCATGGTTCATTTAGGATGTCTTATGTTATATTTTGTGTGGTTGAGGAGCTCTGGCAGGGGGCGGCCTCCTTTCATGTGGTCTGGCCAATGATACCTTGTGGTTGATGTCGGCAGTTAGTTCACCTGGAGGGACACTAGGGTGGTGCTTCTGCCGGGGTCTCTAACCTACAGTTGTGTAAAAAAGAAAGTACACCCTCTTTGAATTCTACGGTTTTACATATCAGGACATAATAACAATCAGCTGTTCCTTAGCAGGTCTAAAATTAGATAAATACAACCTCAGATGAACAACAACACATGACATATTACACATGATTTATTTAACAAAAATAAAGCCAAAATGGAGAAGCCATGTGTGAAAAACTAAGTACACCTTATGATTCAATAGCTTGTAGAACCACCTTTAGCAGCAATAACTTGAAGTAATCGTTTTCTGTATGAATTTATCAGTCTCTCACATCGTTGTGGAGGAATTTTGGCCCACTCTTCTTTACAACGTTGCTTCAGTTCATTGTGGTTTGCGGGCATTTGTTTATGCACAGCTATCTTAATCTTCCGCCACAGCATTTCAATCAGGTAGAGGTCTGGACTTTGACTGGGCTATTGCAACACCTTGATTCTTTTCTTTTTCAGCCATTCTGTTGTAGATTTGCTGGTGTGCTTGGAATCATTGTCCTATTGCATGACCCAATTTCGGCCAAGCTTTAGCTGTCGGACAGATGGCCTCACATTTGACTCTAGAATACTTTAGTATACAGAAGAGTTTATGGTCGACTCAATGACTGCAAGGTTCCCAGTCCTGTGGCAGCAAAATAAGCCTAAATTATCACCCCTCCACCACTGTGCTTGACAGTTGGTATGAAGTGTTTGTGCTGATATGCTGTGTTTGGTTTTTGCCAAACATGGCACTGTGTATTATGGCCAAACATCTCCACTTTGGTCTCGTCTGTCTAAAGGACATTGTTCCAGAAGTCTTGTGGTTTGTTCAGATGCAACTTTACAAACATAAACCATGCTGCCATGTTCTTTTTAGAGAGAAGAGCCTTTCTCCTGGCAACCCTTCCAAACAAACCATACTGCACCGACACACTTTATTCGAGCAAATACCCAGTATGTACCTGGCAGATACCTGGAATGCGCCGCTCCTCACCTCTGACAAGCCCCGTTGCGTTTGCCTTCCCAGCCTGGGTTCATGCCTGGCTGATGGGCGGCTGATCTGTTAAATGATAATGATTAGGATTTAATAGGCTGCAATGCTTCGCGTGTCTACCAGATGGCATAAATTCATGAATTGTAATGCAGTATATATATATATATACTGTGCAGTATTGCAGCCAGGGGGAATAAAATGCTTCAATCCCTGCTTGGAAAATACCTCAATGCACTCGGGCAGAAAACAGTCACAAACCTCAATACACCCGGGTATACCCGAATTCGTGGGACTAGCCGAGCTCGAATAAAGTGTGTCGCCAGTATACGTGTTCAGTATTTTTCTAATTGTACTGTCATGAACTTTAACATTTAACATGCTTACTGAGGCCTGTAGAGTCTGAGATGTAACTCTTGTTTTTTTTGTAATTTCTCTGAGCATTGCACGGTCTGACCTTGGGGTGAATTTGCTGGGACGTCTGTGATGGATTGGATAAAATGCCTATTTCTTCATCTGTAATACCTTGCTATGTTCCTTACTCAAAATGGCTACCACAGCTCCCCCTCCCATCAACTATGAAATCAAGATGGCACCCCAGGAATTCCACCCAAATGCTGATGTGTCCAAAAAACTACAATAACAAGACCATACAAGGAAATGACCTAACAAGAACCAATGAGACACTGACCTGTGCATTGGCAAACAACCTTTAGACCTCAGACAGCTCCTTTTGCATACAATCTTTCCCCTTAGCCCCTATATAAAAAATGCGGGCTGTAGCAATAAAGAGAAGCATTATCATTCTGAACTTTGTGTCAGTGTGATTTTTCTCAGTGCACGCACTACCTACGTAGGAAACCAATCTGGAGGGGGACAGATACTCTGCAGATGTTTTTGTCTGATCCACGTCTCTAGTGGGATGAACACCATACTCGTAATCGTTGACCGGTTTTCTAAACAGGCGCATTTTATTCCCCTCAAGGGCCTTCCCAATTCTGCCACTCTGGCAGACATCTTTATTAAAGAGATTTTTCGCATCCATGGAGTCCCACTTTCCATAGTGTCCGATAGCGTATCCCAATATATTTCCAAGTTCTGGCGGGCCTTCGCTCAGAGGTTGGATATTGCACATAATTTCTCGTCAGGTTACCACCCGCAGACCAACGGACAGATTGAGAGAACAAACCAGTCACTAGAGCAATATCTCAGGTGTTTCATATCCGACGCACAAGACAACTGGGTGGACCTCCTGCCATGGGCCGAGTTCGCCCATAACTCCCTCAGAAACGAATCCACCCAAGAGTCGCCGTTCTTTATAAATTATGGGTTCCACCCCTCACTCCTTCCCGTCTATTCTACTCCATCCGGGGTCCCTGCAGCAGACTCCAGAGTAAATACTCTACAGGACTCCTGGAGGAGAAATCAGAGAACACTACATGAGGCCGTACTGAGAAAGAAATCACAGGCGGATTGCCATCGCCGTGAGGCACCCACGTTTCGGCCAAGAGACAAGGTGTGGCTTTCATTGAGGAATATTAGGTTGAAGACCCCTATGTTGAAGCTGGCTAAAAGGTTCCTAGGCACCTATACGGTGCTGGAACAGGTTAACCCGGTGGCCTATCGGCTACAACTTCCTCAATCCATGAGGATTCCGGCGGTCTTCCACAGCTCCCTTCTTAAACCGGTCTTCCAAAGTCCCAGATTCCCCAATGTCTCTGCAAAACCACCACCGGTGATGGTACAAGGCCGAGAAGAATTCGAAATCCAATCTATAATAGACTCACCAAGGTCCAGAGGATCGGTCCAGTACCTGTTACATTGGAGAGGGTTTGGACCAGAGGAAAGGTACTGGATACCCCATCACCAGGTTCACGCTCCCACTCTCTTAAGACGGTTCCACGCCAGGTTTTCGCAGAAGCCATTTGGTAGTCGTCCTGAGGCTGCTCCTCAAGGGGAGGGGGTACTGTTAGGAATCGGGGAACACGTCCTCTGCCGCGTGTTCCCGCCTTACCTGCTGCAGTGTGCTCCCCTGCTCTGTTTACAAAGCGCGCGCACCCACAGCTCTTCACTCTATGCCAAGGAGCTTGGCTCCGCCCCCCAGTCATGTCACGCATCTGTCACGTGCGGCGCACACACGTGACATCATGCACTGCTCCCAGCTGCTTGGCCAGTTCCTAAATGCCGACTTGTCTCCTGCAGCCTGTCCGTCTCCACAGAGGCCGCATCTCCACTCAGCCCACAGCCTCATTGGTTCCTGTTTACATAAAAGACTTTCACTTTCACCTTGCTGAGCATAAACCTGTGTAGCCTTGTGTTCCTGCGTTTGCTGTGCCTTGCCTTGTGCCTTGTTGCTGTCTCTCTGTTGCTTCTTGTGTACCAACCCGGCTTGATTATAGGACCCCCTCTGGATGAAGACCCCGGCTTGACTATTGGACCCGCTCTGGATAACGCCCCTGGCTTGCCTCTGACTACCCGCACCTCTCCATCCCTGATCATGGCTTACGGACACTCTACCAATCTCCTGGCTAAAACCCCCGACCGCGGTACAACGGACTCCGACAATCCCACTGGCTCCGCCCACAGACTCCGGCAATTATCTGAACGAACCCGATCTCTCCAATACAGACCCAGCTACGCTGACAACCCACTTTCCAGGTGTGCCCCCGCTGCTGTGAGTGCGCAGTTTCATACTTTCCCACCTCTGTACTGGGGTCCCGCCTTGTCGTGGTGAGCACAAGCGTTACAGAATCAACCAAAAGATGCTCTTGAAGAAATAGCAGTGAGCCAGCTTCAGAAATTTTAAGGCAGGATATTTTCTAAGTCCAACTTTTTGGGACCAAGTTCTCAAAAAGGAACGTACCGGTCGCGGCTGGGATTGGAAGCCCAATTTAGTTCAAGGACGTTTGGAGCTAACTCCCGGTGAAGAGATTGCAAGTCCTCTGGAGGAAACAGAGCGGTGGCATCAGGAACACATACCGATTTGAGTTCCAGGACATTTCGGCAAAGTCCCGGTCAACTAAAGACTTAGGGTACTATGCACTAAACTCCGAGCTTTCGCGCTAGCCTGAAAAAAATTAGCACGTCCGATAAAAAATGAAGCCGGCGGCGCGATTCACTAAGGCCCTGACTAAAGCCAAAACTGGCTTATCGTGCGTGCAAGCTTTTTTCCCTCTGCTATCGCACTTAAAGTTCCCGTACGCTGCATGTAACATTTGCATGGAGATTTGCTATCTCCATGCAAGGCTGTTACAGGCGATCGTACACTAAATAAATACATTTTAATTATAGTGTACAGAGGCGGCACATTTTATTTGAGTGCGGCTAGCTCCGCAAGCCGGGGGATGCCCCGGCATGCTAGCCGCACTCCCTCGGCGTGCCGCGCGTCATCGACGCATGCCGCGCATCATCGACGCGCGGTCACGCGTCATCGGGTGCCTGCGCCCCCTGCACACGCGTCCAGGGCTCCCCGAGGGAGCCCTGGTGTCCCGCGATGTGGGGGACGGCGGCAGGGGGTTCCGGAGGACCCGGCGGACCCGGCGAGCTGAGGGAGAAAGCCCCAATCGGAGGGCGCTCCTCCGCGGCTTCGGCGCGCGCCAGGCACATCCCGGCGCGCGCCTGGTTACTGCTGCGGCCGAGACCGGGCAAATGCTCAAATAAACTCGGCCGCAGCAGTACATGAGCAGGGGGTCTCCGCAGCTGAGCCGCATTGGTTTCAGGTCAGAGGGCCCCCTACTTCAGGAGATACAGGCACTTTCAAGCTTCCGCGTCACGTGACCGGGACATTTAAATTCTGCAGGGGATACCGGCACCCCATAAAGGGGCCTGTATCTCCTGAAGTAGGGGTCCTCGGACCTGAAACCAATGCGGTTCAGCTCAGGAGACCCCCTACACATCTACACTACTGTCAAAACACACATAACAATAAACAATAATTTCTTACCTTAGCGGCTATCTGCTATGGTAATGAAGCTGGTTTAATGTAAATTTTAATAATAGTGTGCGGGAGCAGGGGGTCCCCTGAGCTGAACCGCATTGATTTCTGCCTCAGAGACCCCCTGCTTCCCAAGTTACAGGCCCCAGTATGGGGCATCGGAGGCCAGTGTCGCCGCCATCTTTATAGCGTCCAAGACGCGACGTGGGCTCTATAAAGATGGTGGCAACACTGGCCTCCGATGCCCGAAACCGGGTCCTGTAACTCGGGAAGCAGGGGGTCTCTGAGGCAGAAATCAATGCGGTTCAGCTCAGGGGACCCCCTGCTCCCGCACACTATTAATAAAAATACATTAAAGCAGCTTCATTACCTTAGCGGCTAACCGCTAAGGCAATGAAGGGGTTAAGGCACAAAAACATGTTTATTGGGGCTAATTGCCCCCAATAAACATAGCAATATACAACACACATCCCCCCGCCCCCTAACACATACAGTAGAGTAATGGGCAAAATTACTGTTATCCACATATGGATAATAATGCATTTGCCCATTTTAAATACATATAAATTACGATAACTAGTCAATATATATTACACTTACCTTTCACATGCACCCACGATGAGAACCACCCGAGTCCCCTCAGACACCTATGGGTCTGACCCGGGGCCCCCAGACATCCGCGGGCCTACCGTGGGGACCCAATTGTGGCCCATGGTTACCCGCGGAGACCACCTGGTGGGCCATGGCGCTTGGCGGGACCCACCAACAGGCCTCCAGAACCTGTATGAAACAAGTTGCTGGTAACCTGTAGGTCTGTGAGGTGACCCGTCAGGCCCACCGGGGACTCACGTGGGCATGGGGTATGAACCCTGTATGTAAAATGATAAATAATGTATTTATGGGGGGGCACAGGGGGTGGGTTATGTATTTAATTAATAGAATGATGTCTATTGTGGGGCTGTGTGTTGTTTTTATTGTGGGTACTGGGGGTGGGGGGAGGGGGTGTTGGCCCCAAGGGTATGTGGGTAGGCCTCCCTTGTGGGTAGTGGGTGAGGGTGGTTGGGCCTCACAGGGTGGGGGGTTAGTGGGGGAGGGTATGTAGGCCTCCCGAGTGGTGGGTGAGGGTGGGTTAACCCCTTAATGACTGTAGCGGTTAATAACCGCGATGGTGATTAAGGGGTTAGGGGACATTACATTGGATGTTTTTATTCTTGTGTATGTTTTGCAGCATCGGAGGGGGCATGGGCAGGATGAAGATGAGGATGAAGACGGCGTTCATCGTGGGTGCCTGTAAAAGGTAAGTGTAATATGTTTTTACTGTTTTTATTGAAAGTTATATGTATTTACAATGGGCAAATGCATTATTATCCATATGTGGATAATAGTCATTTTGCCCATTACTGTATAGTATGTGTAAGGGGGGTGTATTTAGTTATTAATATTGTTTATTATTTTTGGAGGCGCAACACTGTTACCGCAGGCCCGCGGGTACCCCGGGACTCCCGCTTGGGACCCCCGCACTCCCTCGGGGACCCCCGCTTGGTGAGCCGGGGACACCCGCCGGCCTGTTGTATGGGTACATCAGTGATTAGCTCTTTTCTGAAAGGAATTACACACGGTATTGGGGTAGCCAGCCAGGCTTCAACTATATTATATCAGGCTGGCTACCATTACCGTGACACTGTACATCGGCCCCTGGACACTGCTTCTCAAGTATCTCCTATATTAATGATCGGAAGGTCCCTATTGCAGTGAAACAGATAAGAGTGGTGTTATAACATTGCCCAGCAGCCCTCACCTCTCCAGTCAGCAAGTAGATAATTTCCAGAGTGTGATTCAAGTTCTTCTTAGTCATCTGCTTTATGTCATCAGTGAGTTACTCAGATTCTCCCACAATGGGCTCTGGTCCTTGTGGAACTGTTTAACCATGTGGTGACTACTGCAGTTAGTGACATATATTGTACTTATCCTTCACAGCAACAATATCCTACAAATGGGGAGATAAAGGGAGATGTAAATGACACCATGCAGTGAAATAAAAGCATAACAAGGAATAAGCACATCATCTTTCTGTGTCACCCTGGGAGGGACAGATGCAATGGACCGAGTGTCCTGTCTGCATCACACTGGGAGGGGCAGATGCAAAGGAATGAGTGTCCTGTCTGTATCACACTGGGAGGGACAGATGTGAGGGACTGTGGGTCCTGTCTGTGTCCCCCTACAGTGGGAGAGAGGAGCAGATGTGAGGGACTGTGTCCTTTCTGTCACCCTGCAGTG
Source organism: Ascaphus truei (assembly GCF_040206685.1). Classification (NCBI taxonomy): domain Eukaryota; kingdom Metazoa; phylum Chordata; class Amphibia; order Anura; family Ascaphidae; genus Ascaphus; species Ascaphus truei. The sequence goes on from NW_027456916.1 coordinate 144,144, forward strand.
GGAGGGACAGATGTGAGGGACTGTGTTTTTTCTATCTGTCACCCTATAGTGACAGTAACATATGAGTCACCCTAACGTTTCTAAACATCTTAAACATAGAGAGAAAGTTCTAGATATAGTTTTGAAGCATCTATAAAACATATGTGCTTTAAAACATAAAATTATTGAACTTGATGATATTTAACAAACCCTTTTTTCTCTAACAGGAATGTTCAAGTGAGCTTGCAGTACTGTGGACTTCTTAATGAAGAAGTACTGCACCGACACACTTTATTCGAGCAAATACCCGGTATGTACCTGGCAGATACCTGGAATGCGCCACTCCTCACCTCTAACAAGCCCCGTTGCATTTGCCTTCCCAGCCTGGGTTCATGCCTGGCTGATGGGCGGCTGATCTGTTAAATGATAATGATTAGGATTTAATAGGCTGCAATGCTTCGCGTGTCTACCAGATGGCATAAATTCATGAATTGTAATGCAGTATATATATATATACTGTGCAGTATTGCAGCCAGCGGGAATAAAATGCTTCAATCCCTGCTTGGAAAATAACTCAATGCACTCGGGCAGAAAACAGTCACAAACCTCAATACACCCGGGTATACCCGAATTCGTGGGACTAGCCAAGCTCGAATAAAGTGTGTCGCCAGTGTAGTAATGCACTAGTATCCCTTGCACCATATGTGTATACAGATGTAGTCAGTTATTACAGTTTTCCACTGTGGCTAATTCACTGTGCAGATGTTCTTATATGTGACTCTACCTGTAGGGAGAATGGAGTTTGTCTTTTCTCTGATGGTCTAGGCATGTAAGGAGTTAACTTTTGTTTCTTAGCAAATGCTTACTGTTACAATGATTACTGTTCCTGTAATAGCCTAACTTTGGTGGAGCCCAAAATGGGTTAGGTCTAATAGATAGTAATAACTCACTGTGCACTCTTTGTTGGAATATTTGATGTACCATGACCTACTGTATGTACTTTAGCAATGGTTATTGGATACCTAGCATCCCAACACTGTAGATGGGTATACACTTGGCTTAGTCCTTCTGTGATACGCGTCGCCATCTTTTTTAGTATCCAGATTTCAGATCTACCTTTTTATTTTTTATTATATACCTAGATGCAGCAGCCATTATTTTAAGGCATTACGGCGCCGTTTTCGTGTGCGCTGCTGTACTCCATGCGGTATTCACACCGCATTCCCGTGTTCACGTTGCCCTCACACCGCCAGGTTTACCCGCGTTTTACAGCTGTTGATTTGTTTTAATTGAATGATTTCGAATTTCTTTGCGTGCAATTCTTCGCGTGTCCGACAGGTGGCAGAAATGAATGAATTGTAATGTACACAGTTCTGTCTGTGTAACTGTGTCCATTTGCAGGTGTTTTTAAAAAAACCCAGGTAAAAAACAAGTCTACCACAGTGGTCCATTGTGATTCGACCTTGGTCCTTGAAGACGTTATCAAATGTAGGTGCTTCATAATAAAAACTTATAAAACTCAAAGCTGTGTGCTTTTTTCTACATTCCTACACTATCCTTGCACAATTGCTGACTGAACTGGGTACCATGTGTACAGTGTTCACTATGAATCTTTGAGGAATTCTGCAATCAAACAGACTAAGAGAACAGTCTATACAAGGGTTTTGAGTAGCTTTTCTATTAGCACCTTTACACTCTGTGGTGGATTTTTCACTTCATTCACTAATAGATCACAGTTCACGTTAACCACTTTTTTCTGAGATATTTTTTCTGTAATTTGCCTTAAACATATTGTTTTATATAGTTCACATATTTTAGGACATTGTCACAAGTTAGCGCCGTTGCAATCGTTGTTTCTTTTACCATGTGTACAACCTGACTGTAGTTATTCATTTTTAATATTTTCTCCAATTAATGCTACAGCAGATAACATGGCGACTGTAGCAGAAATATATGAATATTTCATTTCAAACTACGATTTTTACAAATTTTCACCTGACGTTCATGGTTGGAAGCGTTCGATAAGAAAAACCTTATTTAGCGATCAGTTCTTTTTTTTTGGATTGCCCCTCCTGCCAGAGATACAAGAGGGTATTGGGGTGTGGTCCCTGATTTTTACAGTATGTTTGATCATTGCAACTTTAAAAGGAGAAAGGTCGGGTTTAATCCATATAAAATTCGTCAATCCCAATCCAGCAACGTAACAGCGCCGACACAAGCACCAGCTTACAATAAAGTTCCAACCGTCAGTGAAAACCTGGTGAACGGCAATCCTTGCTACCTGTCCCTGCCGGAATACCTGCAAAATTGACAGCCTGAGCCTGATTTCACATACAGGTACCAGCAAGCTTGAATGTACCAAAAAGATTTCCAGCTTCATCAGCTGTCAACTTCAGGTGTAGCAGGCCACCTATCACCTGTCAGCTATAATGCAGACTATGGGAGTGCCAGTGGCTCATCTCCACCCGTTTGGCAAAGTTTATAATGAAGGTAAATACAATGTACAGTACAGTATTAAGTTTAAAGCTGCAGTTCAAGCTGCCGTTTAAAAATATATATTCTTTTACATTACATTATGTGCATCAGTACAATATGCACACAGACAAGTGATTAGCTACAGTAAGCTGCAGATCGGTCCGTTTTCCTGTAATCAATCGCTTTGCTCAGGGTTATTTAATTGAATTAAATTCTTGCACAATTATTGAAAATGTAGTCCTGCAATATGATTGACTGAGCAGTTACTACAATAGATACAGTTGTTGGACAACTAGAGAGAGTGTGGGGCTCAAGAGCCAGAGTCTATCAGAAGTTTGTTCTCATCGTACAGACACACATGTACTGTAGGATATTGCTTGAACTGCTGCTTTAATTCCCGACTTGATGCATGCGCAACACTGGAAATAGCAACTTTTTTTTCCCCAGAAAAGAAACTTTGACATCAAGCTGAAAAAGGCAGAAGGAGGGATTTCGATGGACCTCTAATATCGCTTTTTTAAAACGTTGCTTGCGCATTGTTAATCTGATTTAAAAATCCAATTAGGCTAAACATTTAGAGTGACAGTGCAATTTTTATTGATTAGGAAAGAATAATTGTGAGCTTTATAGAAAACCTTATACAGTATGCTTGCATGTGTAATTAACTGTGCTAAGAAATGCCAAAAATACAAGTGTATATCTTTTATTCTATACTGTAAAGGTGCGACCACGAGTATTCTAAAACTTGCCGTGGAAACTCTGGGGCAATCACCAACAATACCCCAGTAATGCTGCAACATTGTCTGTGACATTTTCTGCATTTTCTGTGACATTTCAGTTTGAATGGGACTGCCAGGGACCCCTGCTGTGTTAATCCGATGGGCTATTAGTCTGTCTTCAGAAATTTCACTGAAATGTTGGCAGCATTACCTGGATACTGCCCCAGAATTTCCAAGGCAAGTTTTAGAATACTCGTGGTCGCACCTGTATGTATTTATTATTCAATACTTTCAAAACGCATATGCGTGTCATCCCATTTAGGTGCATGCGTGTGTGTGTTTCGTTGGAACCTTGTTGAAACGCATATGTGTGTCATCACATTTAGGCGCATGTGTGTCTCGTTGGAACCTTGTTGAAACGCATACAGCATGGGGGCTTTGGCGAGAATAACTTCTCATTCAATGCGAATTTCAAGTCTGATAAAAAAAATAGACACTTTTTTTGTTTTGTTTCTCGACATGGGCTTGCATAACAATTTTTGCTATTCTTAGAATCAAATCACTAGCTTTTTAATTCTACACTAGTCATGTATACTGTACTTTATGAGGTGAGTGGCATAGTGTACATTTTATTAGGGGGTGTGGAGTTCAAAACATTCTGATGACCTGTTCAAATGATTTCTTTGAACTAATAATCCTTCATACACACCCCTTCCCCCCCCCACACACACAAAGGCTAAAGTTTCTCTACTGCTTATAGACACCTCCCCCAAAGCCATTCATTTGTAATTGGAGGCTTTGTGGCTTTGTGTAATCTTCTTGCGGCCGGGTTTACACACGCATGCGCACGTGTGAAAAGCCCTTCTTGGGGCTTTGGCGAGAATTACTTCACATTCAATGTGAATTTCAAAAGTCTGGGGAATTTATTTTTTTCTCTACATGGGCTTAACAATTTTGTAATGTATACTGTGCTTTATGAGGTGGGTGGCATAGTGTACTTTTTATTTGGGGTGTGGGGTTCAAAACATTCTAATGACCTGTTCAAAAGATTTCTTTGAACAAATAATCCTGCATACACACCTCTTCCCCCCCCCCCACCCACCCACAAAGTTCAAATGATTCTCATGAATTTAAAGAAGGAACAATTTTATTTGTGCAGGAAAATCATGGAAAAATGAATAATACAAAAATACAGTAGGTCGCCTCTTCTTCCAAATTTACAATCTTGTCTTTATCTTCTTCGTAATGGCTGCATTGCAGGCTGTAGTTCTTTTGTCATTGAGAGAGGGGGGGATTAGTGTAATTTACTGACTGTTGCTACAGTATACACACAGTACAATACTATTGCACTTGTCTCCCCGCCCCTTCCTGTAGTGCTGCAGCTCTGAAAAGAAACAAATAGTGCATTAAAGGCATTGAGTATTTCACAATATTGGACAATTACTACTGTCAAACTATATACAGTATAACTATAACAAGTTATGGATTGGAGCACTGTGTCTTACCTGCCAGTATTGGGGGGAGGGAAGGGGGGGGATTTCCAGCACTTTATCTTCACCCAGCTCCAGACATGCACATGCAAAACAGAAATAGAAATAAATGATTATACAGTACCAAGCATTAAAAACATTAAACAATTTAAAACAAACAGGTTTTTTTTGTTAAACAATTTTCAATACATTTTCAAATACAGTACAGTACAGTACACTTCAATCAAACAGAAAAGTAATTCGGAAATTGGCTGGCCTTCCAGGGAACAGCCCTTGTATGCCTCAAAAGGCCATTGATGGTATCTCTCACAACATGAGTGTTAACATTAAAATAACGCTGCACTTCTTCCAAAATTGTGTTCCTTAAATTTGCCGGCAGAGCATTCTTGGTTTTATTCCCTTCATAATTTACATTGTGGGTCCACTCGCTGTACATCTCAAAACTGATGGGGTGTTTAAAGATGAACAGGGCATATTTCTGGGCTAGACCTACACTTTCGATCTTGTATTTCTCCCGGATGCGCTGGGGCAGTTCTCTCAAGATGATGTCAGGGAGCGGAACAATCCTGGGTGCTGGAGCGGGTGTGCTTCTGACAGCAGGCGAGGGTAGGTGGTCTGGGAGGATGCTTTCCTCCTGTTGTGGGCTTACCGGGGTTGTAATTTCTTGTTGTGGCCTTACCGGGATTGTCATCTCCTCCACCAGAAGGGCATGCATGTATTCTGCAGGCAGAGGGGATGAGCGTGGAGGGTCCCGTTGTGTGCTTGGTGTTGGAACCGTGAAGGTAGAATAAGGCGCCCCCAGGCCACCCTCCTGCTCCTGTGTCGGACATACAGGGGAAGGGACTCCAAGCAAAGAATAGATCCCTGTGATGTTCCTCTCCATCTTATCAATACGCCTATCCATATTCAACATGGTCTCCAAAAGAAGATCAATCTTTTGCACCGATGAGTTGTCAGGGATTTCGACACAACTTAAACCATTCAGCATGCGGGCGAACAAGCTGGATCTGGTGCGAGGAGTGCTGTTAATGGGTGCTGGAGCAGATGAGCTGGGGGTTCCCAGCAGAGCAGCATCGGGGGTGGGTGCTGGAGCAGGTGAGCTGGGGGTTCCCAGCAGAGCAGTGTTGGAGGTGGGTGCTGGAGCAGGTGAGCTGGGGTTTCCCAGCAGAGCAGCATCGGGGGTGGGTGCTGGAGCAGGTGAGCTGGGGTTTCCCAACAGAGCAGCATCGGGGGTGGGTGCTGGAGCAGGTGAGCTGGGGGTTCCCAGCAGAGCAGCGTTGGAGGTGGATGCTGGAGGTGACCAAAGCCTTTACTTTAAGTATATGCCAGCCATTTTCTTCTTCACATAATAAGGCCCAGGCTTCTTAGCCTTTGGAGTCTTCAGAACGTTTTCTTTATTCTCCTGTCGCTTTTGATTTGGCTTAGAAACAGTTTACGCCTTTTGCTTTCTCGTGGTCGGCACGGCAGAAGCAAGCAAGTTCCTGCATCCGTAGAATGAGGGTTGATCCATGGATGCAGATGGAAGAATGCACAATGCAGTATCTGGACAAGAGCAAGTTCAGATAGAGATCAGTGGGAGGCTATGCAATTTGTGTCACCTTTTATACACTGTCTCCCTACAGGTATTTGAATATTTTCACGGGCATGGACACGAGCTGCATGTGTTAAAAGTGGGCGTACTGTGTATTAAACCTGTCGAGCAAGGCTGAGGCCCATTAAATTAAAGTATAAATACACCATCCATTTTGTTGATTCAATGCACATTGAAGATACATCGAATACACATCAAATACACATTCCTCTGCATCGGTGCTTTTAGAAAAAAAATCAAGCACAGAGGAAAAAGATTTCAAAGGATCTCAGTATGAGAATACAGCATATGTACAAGAATGGACACGGCATTTTTCAGATACAACGCTGGTTAGTTACTTCGGGCCTCGATTTAACAACAAGCGCAGTATGTTATCATGCCCATGGTAAGGCAAAAAGTGTAAAGCGGAGTCCCACAGTCACAACAAACTATTTTTGTTTTCTTTACTGTACAGTATGTACTGTAATTACACTATTACTGGTAAAATGCATTAGTGTGTTTTACAGAACTTTTTTCCTAGCAATTATTTTAGAGAAAAAAATGTGTCCTATTACTCTAATAACATTTTGCATGCATGTATAATATTTTATCAATTTAAAAATTCTTGACTAACCAACCTATTCTGCTCGGCCGAATGGTTTGACCTGCTCTACCTGTTTCTACAGTGGTGGCCGCCTTCAGTCTACAGCGGCCGCCTCCACGGTTATTTTTAAAATGCGTTCAGTCGCGGGCTTTTTTTCCCTTTCTTTCCAGCGCTGCAGGCGCTTCCTTTGTTCAGCGCCATTAGCGCTGATCGGGAGAAATGGCCGCGCGGTCGCAAGATGCGGCTGGCGCGCGGCCAATTTTGGCGCGAAAATTAAAAAGGCAGGGAAAATTGCGATTAAGCTTTAGATTAAGCTTAGCCGCAACAGTATGTCATTGTCTGGCCTGCTTCGTCAAAGGAGAACGCATCTGACTCTATTCATGCAAAATTGTGTCGGCGTCTATCCCCGGGATGTCTGTTTGGGCTAACCATGGGGCCCATACTTTTAGAAATTTTGAGCCAGAGTCGTTGACCCAACTAGTCAACTGTTCCATCTGGCAAACATGCCAAATTCTGTTCCTGATTTTGGGTATAGCTGGCAATTCCGGTTGTTGCCACACTGCTGCAATCTCGCACCTTCTCGCGGTTGCAAAATGTGCGACCAATTTGTGTGTCGCATTAGACACGCCCTGTATCCGCCTGCCCACTAGGAACAGCCACGGATCCAGGGGGATCTATTTTTGTATTATTCATTTTTCAATGATTATCCTGCACAAATAAAATTGTTCCTTCTTTAATTTTATGAGAATCATTTGAACTTTGTGTGTGTGTGGGGGAGAGAGGCGAGTAAGCTAAACTTGTCCTGCATTTGTTGACGCAAATTCTGAACCACCACGGTCAAAATAAATATAAATAAAGCTAATTTATTATTAGTTCAAATAAATCTTTTGAACAGGGTTAGGGTTAGGGTTAGGGTTAGGGTAACCCTAACCCTCTTTTGAACAGGTCATCAGAATGTTTTGAACTCCACACCCCCATATAAAAAGTGCACTATGCCACCCACCTCATAAAGCACAGTATACATTACAAAATTGTTAAGCCCATGTCAAGATTTTTTTTTTTTAAAGGTTTTTTCCCCTTCCCCCCCACACTTTTGAAATTCACATTGAATGCGAAGTCATTCTTGCCAAAGCCCCAAGAAGGACTTTTCACACGTTCGCATGCGTGTGTGAACCCGGCCGCAAGAAGATTACACAAAAGCCTCCAATTACAAATGAATGGCTTTGGGGGAGGTGTCGATAAGCAGTAGAAATACTTTAGCCTTTGTGTGTGGGGGGGGGGGGGGGAGGGGAGAGAGGGGGGGAAGAGGTGTATGCAGGATTATTAGTTCAAAGAAATATTTTGAACAGGTCATCAGAATGTTTTGAACCCCACACCCCAAAATAAAAAGTACACTATGCCACCCACATCATAAAGCACAGTATACATGACTGTAGTGTAGAATTAAAAAGCTAGTGATTAATTCTAAGAATAGAAAAAATTGTTATGCAAGCCCATGTCGAGAAACAAAACAAAAAAAGGGTCTATTTTTTTTATCAGACTTGAAATTCGCCTTGAATGAGAAGCAATTCTCACCAAAGCCCCATGCTGTATGTGTTTCAAGAAGGTTCCAACAAGATGCATGCACCTAAATGTGATGATACGCATATGCGTTTCAACAAGGTTCCAATGAGACATACATGCATGCGCCTAAATGTGATGAAACGCTTATGCGTTTCAACAAAGTTCCAATGAGACGCATGCGCATTAAATAAAACAGTATGAAAAGAAGAGCAAGCCTACAGTAGCAAGTTGAAAGTATTGAATAATAAATAATACATACCGTATAGAATAACCCTAACCCAAATTACAATTACACACTTGCATAACTGTACGGCAATAAAAGACAGGTTGAATTGCTACAGGGTATTACATTTTTAAGACAACAACTCGCGATCGCCCACTTTCGCAATTTTCTGCACCCGATATAAACACGCGTTTTAAGGCGGTACCGATGGAAGAAATCGCGCACCATCACATCGGTATTCCGAGGTATAAACCGCGTGATTTGCTAATATTATGTCCGCTGCATCTGTAGTCCCCATTAAAGTGTTGATGTTCATCAATGACACTCGAGTCGGCCATATTTTTAACATCCGTGTTTGAAAATTCTACAGATAATGCCAATTTGTCTGAAATATCTGTTTTTACCGATATTTTTCTGCAATATGTTGGTTTACTATGAACATTGTATTTATGCTTATTTCTAACATCTACAGGCTAGGTGGGTTATAAAACAACTTTCATGTTACTAAATGCATCATCTGCCTGTCTGTTAGTTACAATCGAAGTACATTTCTTCCATATATGATAAAATGTACAGATTTAGTTTTTAATTTTATTTCTGGTTCTTTCTAAAGTAGGTAATAGTGTAGGTCATATCTATGACATCACAATAATTTTCAACACTACGGTACTTTTGGGTTGATTCACTAAGGTGTATGTGGATATAAAGGGGTCACTGTCATTTGTTTGGTGCCCCTTGATGAAGGCTTGATCAGGAGCCAAAACATTGAATAAATTCTGCAAGATCTGTTGAGTGCCTGTGTTATGTAACCTATAAATAATAAGCACAGTATTCTGACATTCTGCACCCATTCTCTAAATATGACAACAATGCTGAAGTTGCGAGTGCCCTGCAATAGTTTTTATATAGATCAGTGTTTTTCAACAAGGGTTCCTAGGAAACCTTGGGTTCCCCGGGCATCCGTAAAGGTTTCCTGTAATTTTCTGGTCATTTTGAAAATGGTACCAAATACAGAAGAATTTGCAATGCATCTGATCACAGAGTTACTATTAGAGATGGTTGGGGGTTCCTCCGAATTTCACTTAGGCTTCCTTAAGCAAAAAAATGTTGAAAACCACTGATATAGATAGATGGATATAGAGAGATCTCAAACAAAAAGGATGGCACTTACGTAAAACTGGCAATCTTGCATGAGTGTACTGTAAATATATTATAGGAAAAGCAGTCACTCATGAACTGTTAATAATGAAATATGATTTTTATTCCATAGATCAACATTTCGGTCGCATTGCATATCTTGAAAAAGAGACCGAAATGTTGATCTATGCTCCAATCAGTATAGCAGATCAGGACAAGGCACTCACAAGTTAAAGTTCGGAAGCAGGGTGCTGGCCGTCCACGTGTCAGCAATGCCATACATCTGATATAGAAAACAGGACAGGCACTCTAAAATCTAAATTTCACCTTTGGATTTTGGAGCACCTGTCCTGTTTTTAATAATATACATCACACAGTATCAGTATCTGCTGTGTGTCAGTGTTACAGTGTGTAATATACAAGTATACATTTCTTACCATTATTTATCTTTCTCGGAGGCCTTCCAATGGGGTCTGTGACACTCCTTCCTGTGTTATAGGACCACCTTTGTTAAAGAGTTTTAAAAGGCTCCTCCTACCAGAGATTCCAAGTCATAAATGTAGTGAAGCTGCAGAGACTTTCCTCAAACGCCTATTATATTAGAGCACTAATATTGTCCTCAAAAAAACAAACAAACATAACTCTTATCAAGACCCATCAGCAATGGTGAAACTCCCAGGGGGTAGCCTGCAGAGATTCAATATTAAAAATGGCACAAGACAAGGATGCCCCCTATCCCATCTCCTCTTTGCACTGACCATAGAACCCCTGGCGTCCAAAATTTGAGATAATGTGGACATCCAAGGAATAGAAATTGGATATAAACAATACAAGATATCTCTATTCGCAGATGATACTGCTGCAACCCCTTTTATTCTAAAACATCACCGCATTTTTCCTGGGGTTTTTCCCGAATGCGACGCACTTCACCGGGTGCATGCCGCATTCATGTTGCGTTCTCAGCCGCGGGTCATGCGCGGTTGATGCGCGGTTCATGCGTTTATTGAGAATGGTTCGGATTTAATAGGTTGCAATTCTTCGCGTGTCCGCCAGATGGCAGATATTCATGAATTGTAATGCACATGTGCTTCAGTAATGTGTCGACTTGCAGGTGTTTAGTTTAAAAAAGATACCACAGTGTGCTATTGTAACTTGGCCTTTGGACTGAAGGAAGAGGTTGCAAAAATGTATCAATTTAGGCTTTCCATATTAAAGAAAGACAAAGACCAGTTTCTGTTATTCTCCACACCCGACAGAACGTATGCGTATTTATGCAACAGATGATTAATGCAACAGATGATAAGATGGCAACAGTTGTTCAAATTTATCAGTATTTTAATCGAAAACTATGACTTTTACAAATTTTCGCCAGCTCCTCATGTGTGGAAGAGTGCAATAAGGAAAAGGTTATGTAGCGATCCATGTTTTTATCGTATTGATTATGAATTTATTGGAGGGTATTGGTGTGTATCACCGGCTTTTTCCTGTATCTATGATCATGCAGACGGCAAAAGGCGAAAGGTCGTGTTAAAACCAACTAAGAAACGACAGTCGCTGCAAAGCAATGCACCAGCACCAGCACCGGCTTCCAATAATGGTCCCACCGTCAGTGACAACCCTTGCTGTCTGTCCACGCACGGATACCTGCCGGCTGAGCCAGATTTCACGTGCAGTTTCGATCAAGCTTGCATGTACCTAAGCGATTTCCAGCCTCATCAGCTGACAACAGGTGTAGTAGTCCCGCTGTCAACTGTCAACGTGTCTGATCAAGAATACTGGACTGGCAGTGGCCCGGCGCCGGCGCCAGCTGATTGGGAAATTCTATGGTGAGTAATGTTGCCGTATTTTTTTATTTTGAAAATATCAATATCGGTGCGATTCAAAAGTCAAGCGATTCTCCTGTAAGCAATACACTGGCGACACACTTAATCGCAGTGCGGCCAGATCCGCAAGCCGGGAGATTTCCCGGCTTGCTAGTGGCCGCCCCTCGGCGTGCCGCGCGTCACCGACGCGCGGTCACGCGTCTTCGGGAGCCTGCGCCCCCTGCACGCGCGTCCAGGGCTCCCCGAGGGAGCCCTGGTGTCCCGCGATGTGGGGGACGGCGGCAGGGGGTTCCGGGGGACCCGGCGGACCCGGCAGCGGTAGGGAGAGCGCCCCGATTGGAGGGCGCTCTTCCGTCACCCTCCGGCGCGCGCCAGGCTACTGCTGCGGCCAAGAACGGGCAAATGCTCGAATAAACTTGGCCGCAGCAGTATCATTGGCTGAGCGGCTTCTACAGTAGATACTGCACAATTGGTGAAAAGCTAGGTGCATGCGCATTGGAACCTTCTTGAAACGCATATGCGTGTCATCACATCGAGGGTAGGCGCATGCGCATGTGAACAGGAGACGCCCCCCGAGAAAATTATTGGTGGGACTGACTGGGAACTTCTTTAGGGGACTGACCATTACAGTAAAACTTTTTTTTTTGTTTTTCCTCAGAAAAGAAAACGAACGGCAAATGGAGGGATTTCGATGGATAATATCGCTTTGTGTAACAATGCCTGCACATTGCTGAATCGGATTTTAAAAACCACGTACCGGAGTCTAGAGTTTAGTGGCCGTTCTTATTGATTAGGATAGAATACCTGAAACAGTATGCTGATGTTTTCCGATCGTACAGTATACAATACAATACTTGTTTATATATACTGTGTAATAAACCCGAAAAAAAATAAAAAGTATGCATTTATTCTACAGTACCCCCAACATCTGTGTGCTGTATTACAGTACATACAGTATGTGTCTTCTATACAGTACCAGTACATACTGTACAGTACAGTATGTGTCTTCTATATTTTTTAATACTCTTGTGATGTGCAGTACTGAGCATGCCTACAGTATACAGTACAGTATGCCTGGACAGTAGTGTACATTCTAGAAACACCGTATTTTGTTACAGTATCAAAGGAGCCAATGGAACAATTTAAAACAAATCAACATGTTTTTTTTTTTTTTTCAACCAAAGATTTGTATTGAACGCATGGTACAGGCAAACAATTCTCTAACAATACACTGTCTTATATTTCTGTAACCAAAGCGCCACTTTTTTCCTATACATACAAAACCAGACTTACCGGGGAGACTGACTGACGTACGAGACAATACGCTAAGACAACAGGGGGGGATGGGGTGAGGGGAAAGAAAAAGGGGGGGGTGATTTGCCATCGGAGGAGCTGCCACCTCCTTGCTGTGCTGTGTGGACCTTGTCAACTACGAAGAGACCTCCTTCCGTGGCTCATGGCTCTCTCGCTGATCCCTGAGAGCCCCTCCGTCCGCCCTGCCTGTCTCTAGGATGTCAAACGACGGAGCCCGCACATCCAAGGAGAACGCGTGTTTGACTATCACAGCAATATGTTGGAGGTATCTACCCCATGGATATCCGTTTGGGCCAGCCAAGGAGCCCAAGTTTTTAGAAAATTTGTGTCGGTGTCATTAACTAAACTCGTCAACTGCTCCATCCGGCAAACGTACCATATTCTGTTCCGAATCTTTGGGATACTGGGTAAATCGGGTTGCTTCCACAAAGCTGCGAGTTCGCATCTTAGAGCTGTCGCAAAATGTGCAATTAATTTGTGCTCCGATCTGTTTAGACCCCGGGTGCGCCTGCCCAACAGAAACAACCAGGGATCCAAAGGGACAGTGTGTCCGAGAATTCTCTGTAGCCAATTTGTGATGTCCTCCCAAATTGGGGCCACCTTTGCGCAACTCCACAGCATGTGCAACAGGTCAGCCTGTTCCCTGCATTGTTTCGGGCACAATGGGGGGTAGTCTCTGACAAACTTAGCCAATCTCGGCGGGGTGAGGTACCACCTCATTAGGACCTTATACGCGTTCTCCTTTAATGTGGTGCATATAGAACTTTTTGCCGCCGCCAGTACAATAGTGTCCCAGTCCTCGTCCTCTAAGGTCTCCCCTAAGTCCTCCTACCACCTAGTCTGATAACTCAGTTTGAAGTCCTCATCCTTCGCAGGACAGACCACCTCTCTACATATGCTAGAAATTAGTCCCGAGGTGTCTGTTCCTCTTGAACAGAGCTGCTCAAAATTTGTGCGCTTGGGGCGTTTTGGTATTTTAGTGTAGAACGCTCTAATCTGGAGGTATCTAAAGAATTCCGAGTTTGGCAACTCTTTTTCTGTTTTAATGTGCTCAAAGGTTTTGATGGACAAACTACCCTCCAGATGTAAGAGCCTCGTGAGGCCCTTCTTCTTCCAAATTTAAAAATCTTTGCTCTGCAGACCCGGAGCGAAATCAGGGTTACCCACAAATGGGGTCATTAATGAGTGTCGCTTGGTAAGCGCACCCGTAAATCTGCTGCCCTTCCACACCGCCAACGAGCTGCCCACTGCGGATAGCGGGAAACTGAAGGTCCTGTACACCTTTTTTGGTAGCCAGATTAAATCCTGTAGCTCCACTGGGGAACAATACTCTTTTTCCAGCGCCACCCACCTGCGGATGCTTGGGTGTGTGTGCCACTGTGTAATTTGAGCTAATTGAGCCTCTTTGAAATACGACAACAAGTCAGGTACCGCGAGACCCCCTCTGATCGTAGGCCGAATTAGAATACTACTTTTAATCTGTGGCTTCTTATTACCCCAGACAAATCTCACCATAGAGGCCTGCAGACGGAGGATCTCATCCCTGGCCACTTGTACAGGGAGAGTTTGGAACAAGTACAGAATTCTGGGGAGCAGATTCATTTTTAAGCACTGGATTCTACCAATCCATGATATTCCATATCTCGACCATCTCCTGAGGTCCTCCTTCAGAGTCCTGATCAGTCTGGGGTAATTTGGTTTATAAAGGGCGCTATAATCTTTCGTGATGTTAATCCCTAGGTATTTAATGTGGGAGGCTTGCCATCTGAAGTTGAAATTTATTGCGATTAATTTTACTGTGCCCTTGGGAGGTTAATATTCAGAACTTCTGTTTTTGACTGATTGACCTTAAAGCCGGATATCTTATTAAATTCCCCCAGCATACTGAAGACATTTGGCAGAGAGGTAAGGGGCCGTGATAATGTTAAGATAACATCATCGGCGTACAGGGCCACTTTATGTGACTCCTCCCCAATTTGAATCCCTGCTATATCGGGGCTGAAGCGCAGATGTGCTGCCAAGGGTTCAATGCATAGTGCAAAATGGAGGGGGGACAGGGGGCAGCCCTGCCTGGTGCCACTTTTTAATCGGGAATTCTTCCGACGGGAAGCCCTGGTGTCTGACCTTCGCCGTCGGTTCCACATACAGAGCCAAAATGGCGTCTATCATTCTCCCCCCCAGGCCATACTCCCCAAGCGTCTCTCTCAGATAGGGCCAATCTATTCTATCAAAAGCTTTCTCGGCGTCCAAACTAACCACCAAGGATGGGATATTATTCTTTTTTGCCAGATCTATCAAATCAATAATCCGCCTGGTGTTGTCTGCCGCCTGTCTGCCGCATATAAACCCTATTTGATCAGGATGGACCAGTTTTGGCAAAACCCAATTAAGCCGGTTCGCCAGTAATTTGGAAAAAAAATTGATATCCGAATTAATCAGAGATATGGGCCTATAGCTTTTACAATCGGCTGGGTCCTTCCCTTGTTTGTGCATCACTGAGATGGACGCCTGGAGCATCTGACCCGGGATAGGGGCACCCTCCAGAAATGAATTAAAAAGCCGCAAGAGGTGAGGAGCTAAAATTTTACGGAATTTTTTGTAATATAGATTGGAAAAACCATCAGGGCCTGGGGCCTTGGATGGCTTCAGTGTCTTCATAACCTCTAAAAGCTCCTCCATTGTGAAATCTTCCTTTCCTCTCTGCGTAACCTGGGTAGTTTTGCCCCCTCCAGAAATGTCCTCAATCGCCTGTGAGTGGCCTCTCCATGGGAGACCTTCGTCCCATCATAGAGGGTCGCATAGTATTCTTTGAATTCCTCCACTATTTTTTTGGGGTCAGAAGTAAGGTCACTGTTCTTTGTCCGAATTGCCTGGATACGGAAGTTTTGATCTCTCTCTTTAAGTTTATTGGCAAGCAGAGTATCTGACTTGTTCGCTTTCTCAAAGAATTTCCGCTTGGACCAGGATATCTCCTTTTCAGTGCGGGAGGTCAGCAGTAAATTTAGTTTTGTTTTGGTATCAAGCAGCCTCTGTAGAGTTGAAGCTTGTTTGTTTTCTTTATGTCAGGCAGATAGGACGGCCAATTCCGACTGTAATTGTTTAATTTTAGCGTCCTTCTCCCTTTTTCGTCTGCTCGCCAATCCAATGTGTTCTCCGCGGAGATTGGCCTTATGGGCCTCCCAGAGGATGGAGTGTGAGTCCACACTGCCGACGTTCTCTTGGAAATAGTCCCTGATTTTGTCCCCCACCTTCAGCTCAAACTCGGGGATTTTTAACAGTAACTTGTTAAGTTTCCAGTTCGCTCCTGGCCTGTCTAGCCTAAAATCTGTGCACCGCAGCTCAATTGGTGCGTGATCTGACCATGAAATATCATGGATACCCATGTGGGAGATCTGAGAGACCATTCTGTTCGACACAAAGAGGTAGTCTATCTTGCTGTATCTGTCGTGTGGGTGCGAGTAAAAGGTGAAACCCTTCTCCCCTTGATATTGTTCCCTCCAGATATCTATGAGGCTGCTGGCCTTAAGCCATCTAGCCCAAGCTGCCCGGACCGTTCGTTACTTACCACCTCCCGGAGTGCATCTGTCCAAGACCGGGTCCAGGGTTTGATTAAAATCCCCACCCGCCACTACGCAGCCCCGGGCCAAGGTTCTAAGCAAGGAGAAGAATTTATCTAAGAAGGGTTCCGCCGGATCGCTAGGGGCATATACATTTGCCACTGTGATGGTTTGGCCCTGTAATTCCCCCACTATAATTATAAACCTGCCGTTCTTATCTTTTTTTACAAGGTTAACCTTTAGTGGCAAGCGGTTGTGCAACAGAATTGCCACACCTCTCTGTTTTTTATTGGCCGAAGCCGCAAACCACTGCGTGTACCTCCTATCGATGAACTTCGGGGAGCTGGATTTGGAAAAATTAGTCTCCTGTAACAGTATAATGTCTGGGTCATATCTTTTATAATTGGTCATGGCCACTCTTCGCTTATGCGGACTATTGAAACCCTTCACGTTATGTGATAAAATTACAATATCCTTACCCATGTAGATGAGCCCTGAGCTGAGCTTGATCACTGACTAACACGTCATGAATAGGTATCTTGAGCGAGGTTGTCTCCTGTTGGCTGGTCCACTGCCGCGCCGTGCTTACTGACTGCAAGGGGGGAACACATAGGAATGCACACAAGGGAAACATTGAGACACAGACGCAACAACATAAAAATACAGTAAAAGAACAATCGACGACTGTCTGGGGTCGAACCCCTCCTGTCGCCAAATCTGCCCCTCCTGGGAGTCCAGCCTGGGAACAGCTCCGGATGATCTTCTTCCCGCCGCTAGCTCCCATGTCCGCTGGCCCAGTGAGGACTTTCCTGAGCCGCCTGGGTATAGGCGCCCCAGTGCTCGGGTGGAGACCCATGACAACGGTGGGCAAGGACCCCAATCCTCCCTCCCCCCCTCTACAGAAACTAACCTTAACCTAGAAATAACCACTCGGAATAATGCGTACCCCCTCTGCCCCCAACCCGCAGCCGAGCCACAACTAACCCTCTAAACAATTGACCGACCTAGCAGCCCTCTAACCCCTAATAACTGTCTCGCTTGCCTCTGACATCCCCATTTGACCCCCCCCCTCTGACTCCCCTCGGGAGGGACTCTCTCCTAGCGGCTTTAAGACTCTCATATAGCTTCCTCTCCTATCCTTTGCTCCCTCCTTCGTATTTACCCAAAAACCCTCCCCTCCCTGACAGCCTAGCTCTTTGTTCACTGCCTCATCCAGCCCCCTCTCGCCTCTTCGTCCTCCATTCCCCTTCTAGGGAGCCTATGCCTTCCCATGACTATATTCTACGTCCCCCCTCTCCTTCTGTCCCACTTATCCTGCTGGCGCGCCCGTGGAAGACACATCCCCCGGCATCTGCAAACGTGCCCGCTGCTATGGGCTTCCGGGCCCCCTGCGTCCCCGCTCTATCCCCCAGAGCCGACACGCAGCCTTCTGTCCCAGGCCGTGATTATGTCCGTGTTCTTCCGTTGTCCCTGACCTAATCTTGCGAGAGCCGAGGGATCCCGTCGCCGCATGCAGACGTCAGCTATCGGGCCGCCCCTGCATCCTCCAAGATGGCTGCCTGGTCACTTCCTGTGACGCACATCCGGACGCCGCCATTTTCCTGTAAGAAGCCCGCAAAGACAGCCCGATCTTCCCGCCATCCACTCTTCTCCATCCGTCTGCATCAAGCATGTCACCCTTGCCATCCGAGACCGCCATCTTGCCCTTCTGCGTTCCACTGACAGCGTCCATCTTTTCCCCTGATTCAACATCAGGTACGGATTATACAAAGTTTTATTTTGGCCTTAGTCTTTGTTGTAAAGGGGTGGCCGGGGGCTAGGCAGTCTCTGTATCTGCTCAAGCCTCCTCCTGCTGCCGTGGGGCAAAACCGTGCATGGGGTTCAAGTACTCAGGTGCTCAGGGCAAGCTGTATTAACTGAAACCTTTAAAACTTTTAGAACTCTTTAAAACAACAGCCGGCCATGTCCTTTTCCCTCCCCTTAGTCCTCATCACTTTCTTCTGCCTCTCGGTTCTTCCTTGATTTCCCCGCCTTCTGCCATCCTTCCTCCGGTGCTTGTGTGCTCCGTGGGCTCATTGGTGGTCCCTCTCTCACACACACACACAGTTTGTTTAAGAAGTCCTCCCCTTCCTCGGGCTCCTTCATGGTGATGGTCTTCCCTCCCTTCAGCACCAGCAAGCCAAATGGGAAGGTCCATCTATATCTGATCGCCCTTTCTCTAAGGATTCTTGTGATGGGCTGCAACCTGGAAAAAAAGGATTACCGGCGCCAAAAAATAATGAATAAATGTCAATCAAATCCAAACCATACAGTGTGGAGTCCAATTAAAGTCCTTAGATGAACAGATGATGAAAAAATATACTGACGACTCTCATCATAGACCGTGCAATATGTAAAAGAGAGAGAAAAAGAAACAAATTATGGTGCAGTATGCCAAATGCTGTTGACATAAAAACAGGGCAAGCTAACAACACATACAGACAAGACAGACAAACACAACCACACTAGCAAGGCTAAAAATTAATACAAAGCTATTTATTAACACAACTAATGCTGGGTTCCGGAGGATGACTCAGACACCAAAATCCAGAGGGGTAAAAATGAAACCCTACTCACAAGACCCTGGATGGGCAAAATCAGTTTAGACTGAAATCGCACTGATGCTCTCCAAAGATGGCGACCGGAGCTCTCTCACAGGCGTCCCCACGTGATAGGGGTGGAAGGTGAGTCACACGAACTGCGGGACTTCCGGGCGGATATGACGTCACGCCCCGCGATGCTCCCAATGCGATGCGATGCAATGCTCCCAATGCAAGTGTTCCTCTCTCACTCCTCTTCCCCCACGGCTTCACCAGCTGCTACGCAGTGTCCTCCGCGAACCAGATATAAGCTCTGAAACATACGAAAACTTCCCGTTTTCTTATGTTTTAGAGCTTATATCTGGTTCGCGTACTGCTTTTGCCCATCCAGGGTCTTGTGAGTAGGGTTTCATTTTTACCCCTCTGGATTTTGGTGTCTGAGTCATCCTCCGGAACCCAGCATTAGTTGTGTTAATAAATAGCTTTGTATTAATTTTTAGCTTTGCTAGTGTGGTTGTGTTTGTCTGTCTTGTCTGTTATGTGTTGTTAGCTTGCCCTGTTTTTATGTCAACAGCATTTGGCATACTGACATTTATTCATTATTTTTTGGCGCCGGTAATCCTTTTTTTCCATGTTCTTTGACTGACTGTACGGTCAGTTTTCACCAGGCTGCCAGTTGTTTATTTTTGCACTTTTTATTCTACTAAGTATACTTTTTATTGTTTTTTAGCGCTGTTTCACACCGTCTTTTTTTGCTTATGGGCTGCAACCTTCTTCTTCTGTTGAGGGTTACTGGGGAGAGGTCTTGGAATATCTGAAGGGAGGCCTCTTTGAATCGGAAGGCCCCTTCTGCTTTAGTGGAGCTTGGCTATAACATCACGGGGTTGCTCTGTTGCCACCGGCCTACTCCGGAGGGCCCGGTGGCAACGGTCCATCAGGAGCTCCCCTTCTGGAAGCTCAGGTAGGAGCGAAGCAAGCCAACGTGAAACAAATCCTTCCACATCTGTCACTACTTCAGGGATGCCGCGGACCCTTATATTATTGCGGCGATCCCTGTTTCGGCATCTTCTTGCCGGTCAGCCAGGTCTGTAATTTGGGTCTGAAGATAGGCGGATTTCTTCTCAGACTTCTTAATTGATTTCGTTGTGGCCGCCATCTTTACCTCCAGGGCTCCGGTTCTTTCACCAATCGTTTGAACATCTTTGCGGAGCTCCTGGATCTCCGCTTGCAGGAGGGTTTTTAAATCTCTGTAAAGCCAATCAAAGTCGCCTATGCGGACCGGCCGTTGTTCCGGGCCCTCCGCTGTGTCCTCCTCTCTCCCTGACTCTGAGCCGGCATTTGAAAGCGGCGCCATTTCTGCCCCCGCTGCCCGGGTGCTCGGGCGGTTCATGTCATTTCTCAGATCGCCGTTGTTCTTCTTTGCGCTCTGCGGAGCCATCCTTAGTGTGTCTATTCCGTGGATAGGGCCAATTTGGGGTTATTAGGCTGTTTTTGAGTGGTTAAATCAGGGTTTTATTCGAGATGGGGGACGGAGCTCAGTGCCTACACATCCAACCACCTCACCATCGCGCATGCGCCTCCATCAACATGTTCTTTTATTGGCGGAGTAAGTACGAAAACATTTATTTACAATGTACATACATAAATACATTTATGTACAATGTAAAAACATTTAAAGTGCACAGCAATTCAAAACATCAACAGGTGTATGGTTTACTGCTAGTGAAAACATTTATGTACAGAAAGTAAAAACATTTACAGCACCTGTTATTAAAAAAAACTCTTTATTCATAAAATATACAAAACGCAACATCTCCTTTATTTAAGTACAGCGGGTCAAACATTTACAGCAGTCAGTCAGGCCTGCACAACTCCAGTCCTCGAGGGCCGCAAACAGGCCCGGTTTTCAGGACAACCTTTGAAAACCGGGCCTGTTTGTTGCCCTTGGGGACTGGAATTGTGCAGGTCTTGTGTACATTGTATAAAAACATTTATTTATTAATACAAGTAAAAACACACAACATCTCCTTTATTTAAGTACAGCAGGTCAAAACATGTACAGTACAGCACAACAGTATGGTCTTACCTGTTATTAAAATAAAAAACCTTTATTCAAAAAATATACAAAACAAAACATCTCCTTTATTTAAGTACAACGGGTCAAAACATTTACATTGGGATGATGTGCAGGTCAGTCGGGCCTGCACAACTACAGTCCTCGAGGGCCGCAAACAGGCCCGGTTTTCAGGACAACCTTGAAAACCGGGCCTGTTTGCGGCCCTCGGGGACTGGAATAAAACATTAACCAAATATTTACAACAGTTGCACACTCACGCAAATGCGTACCCCACCAGATTGTCCTTCCATGGTCGATGCCTTGCATGGCGCAAAATGCCATTGATGCAGTCTCGAACGCCTTTCATTACAGGATCTGTAATTGCAAAAAAGCGCCGCAATTCATCCAGAATGGTCTTTCTTAAATTGTCAGGAAGCGCCTTTTTTTCACGATTTCCTTCGTAGTTCACTTTGAAGGCCCACTCGCAGTACTTTGAGTAGGATACGTGGTGCTTAAAAATGAACAAGGCATACTTGTGGGGTACCCCAGCACTCATCACCCTATACTTCTCCCTGAGTGCCGATGGCAGATCGCGGAGGATGATGTCGGGCACCGTATCGATGCAAGCGAATATAGGTTGGGTTCTAGAAGCGGGTGTTCTTCTGTGAGCGGGTGTGCTTGTGGCGGCGGGTGAGGGTAGGTTGTCTGGGAGGAAGCTTTCCCCCTGTCTTGGTCGCCGTGTTGTCTTCTGGCGTGGTCTTGACGGGGTTGTCATGTTATCCTCCTCCTCAACGGCATACATGTACACAAAATCTTCTGGTGGACGGGGTGTGCTTGGTGATGGAAGGTGGTCGATGGTCCCATCCATCACATCCATGCCACCCTCCTGCTCCGGCGTCGGTGATACAGGGGCATGAACACTGAGCAAATTATGTATCCCCGCTATGTCAGCCTCTATCTTCTCCATCCGTCGATCCATCCGTTGACCCATATTTAGCATCCGTTGGTCCATATTTAGCATGGTCTCCAGAAGCAGATCTATCTTTGCCATCACAATAGAGTTCCCGGGGATATCCACACTTATCACATTCAGCATCCGGTCTAACGAGCTGCTTCTTTTGCATGGCGTTCTGTGGACATCTGGGTGGATGGGTGCTACGGAGGATGAGATAGGGGTTCCATGGAGAGAAGCGGCAGCGTCGTCGAAGAAGGATGGAGGAGGTGACCTGTGGATTTCCGGGAGAGGAGAAGCGGCAGCGTCGTCGAAGAGGGATGGAGAAAGTGATCTCTGGATTTCCGGGCGAGAAGCGGCAGAGTCGTCTAAGCGCAAAGGTGAAAGTGACCCGTCGAAGAGCACTGGCGAAGATGGCCTGTGGGTTTCCGGGAGGGCGGCGGCAGCGTCGAGGACGAGTAGTGGAGAAGACGGAACCGAAGCACACCACGTCAACAGCGCATATCCTTGAGCGCGGTATCAACTGGGAGAAGACGCCAGCGGAGTAAGTGCGGTAACCGTGTCTCATTTTTCCCCCACTGTTTTTACTGTGTACTGTATCTCTTAAACTAATTGTCCTTTTTTCCAATGACAGAACGCCAGACTTCAATCCGATCGAAATGGTCTGGCATCAGCTGAAGGACCATATCCGGAAAGTGGTGAAACCTTCAAAAAAGGATGAGTTGGCGAAAGGCATACTGAGTTTTTGGAACGATGTACTCACCGTGGAACGCTGCAATAAATATATTGACCATATTGCGACTGTGTTGCCCATTGTGATCGCGCGTAATGGGCAAGCATCAGGAAGGTAGAATGGTATACAGTAGTACTGTACTGTAGTATTGTAAGTACAGTATGATACAGGTAAGTATGGCACAGATTTTTTCTTTCCTAGTAGTCAGAGTATACAGTAGTTCCAGTATAGACTAGTTTGACACTACTAACTGCCTACTGTAGTCCAATGTGGAGTAGCTATACAGTACACAATGCCATAATACAGTATGCACCTAACTGCTCAATATTTTTCTTTCCAGAGAGAGCAGCACCAGCCAGCTGGTTGCAAAGTATTTAACAGTAGTCACAGTATACAGTAGTTCCAGTATAGACAAGTTTAACAGTACTACACATCACACAATGCCATAATACAGTACGCACATAACTGCACAAATTTTTTATTTTCTTGTCTTTTCAGGAAAAAAGGATGGACTGGGGGAGAGGGGGGTGGTGTGTACAGTCTGAACTGTTTGTACAGTCAAGTGTACAGTATATAAACAGCAGTAATGATGTACACAAAACCGCTCCTCTCTCAATGAACTACTGTACTGTACACAGAATGAGGAAGAAGATAAAGACGGAAGAAATTATATTGCTATTTATATATTATAAATGATATATTATTAAATGATATTATTATCAACGTGCATTATTCATGTTTATCCACCGGCCCTCAATTTCAATCTGCCTTTCCTGTCTTGCCTTTAAATTCTTCATGGGCAAGCTACCCAGCTACCTGAACAAGCTCCTCACCCCTACCACTTGCAGCACTTATCACCTGAGATCAGACTCCAAAAGACTATTCATGGCTATTCCCAAGGCTCAACAAAGTATCCGGACGTTCCTCCTTCTCCTTCCGTGCACCCCAAAACTGGAACAACCTACCAGAGACTCTCACATCCACCACCAATTTAAGTTCTTTCAAATCTAAGGCTGTCTCACATTTTAACCTGGTCTGTAACTGTTTCATACGCTCATAATATATATTTTCTTTAACTATGCACGCAATGTCTTGTATATAATGTATACCCTGTTCATTTATGTAACTGTACTTGTAACCATGTATTATTTGTTTTGTTTGTGCCCAGGACATACATGAAAACGAGAGGTAACTCTCAATGTATTACTTTTTGGTAAAATATTTTATAAATAAATAAATAAATAAATGAATCAGTTAATGGTTTTTTTAACTCTCATTTCTCACAATGCTGTGCAAATTAGATTTACATATCAAATTCGAGAAGGGATTTTTTCAAAGCGTTACCGCAAACAAAGCCTCAAAGGGTTGGAGGGGGGGGGGTTGGGTGAGTCATGCGCAGTAATCAGCTAGCTCTCATCTCAAAGAGGATTACACGCAGGCGCAGTGAGATGACTGACGCTCGGCTAGGGACGGATTAAAAACACAATGGCAATCTTCAGAAAATTAATGACTGTGGAGGTGTCTGTCGATAAGAGTTTCAAAATCTTGAGCGAGCATTGTGTGTGTGCGTGGGGGAGGGGGCTACAGGGAACAGCTGCATGAAGTTCAAAGATAATGACATACTTTAATTTCAAGAGGCAGTTCATCATAATTTGATCCCTACACCCCCAAATACAGTACTTAAAAAGCACACAAATCAACCATGTACAGTCAAACGCACAGGGTCACAGTCAAAAGCTACAGCACAGATTGAATATCGTAATATCAAGATGGTTTTTGCAGGCTTGTGGAGAAAATAACAATTAAAAAATTAGAATAATTTTTTTTTTTTTTGGTCACTCACTCAAGCAAGCAGTGGTGGGCGAAGTTACAGGCGTATGCACAGTAATCACCTGCTGTCAAGCAGGAATGTCATTGAAACCAGAAAGACACACGTTCAAAGGAATGGTGTGGGAGAGATGTACTGCATTGTAGAGAAGATAAGAAGTTGAAATACCCTACAGTGCAGTTAATTATCCTGAGCGAGGGGAGAGCGCTGTAAATGCCGAAATGTGACACTGTTACAGTACTGTACACGCCTATGCGTTTCAACAATTTTCAAATGAGACATACTGTACAGTACAGCACTGCAAATGCATGTATAATGTAAATATGCAAATTTACAATTACAGCGCGCGCACACACAGACTGTGTACTGACGTAGGTTGAACCGCGAAGGTATTAGACTTCCAAGACAACAGCTCGCAAACACCCCCTGAGTTTTTACACAGCATTGCAGTATTGCAGACAGCGAGAATAAAATGCTAATATCACGAGCGCTAAAATAACTCAATTCACTCCGGAGCAAAAAAAAAACGCATCTGACCGGGATTATCAGAGACTCGCGGATCTAGCCGATTTAGACTCAGGGCGGCCGCCACTGTATAATCCTAACACTCTCCCAATCCCAAATTTCCCTAATTAACCTCCAAAAAGAACTTATGGACTTCGGTAAAATATCAGGATACAAAATCAATAGTGATAAATCCGAAGCATTAAACTTAAACCTGTCAGAGGTGAAACTATTTAAGCTAAATTTTAATTATCGATGGAGCTCCTCATATATCAAATACTTGGGAGTAAATGTATCGAGGAACTACCAGTCTGAGTCTAGACCAACACAACAACCCGGCCCTATTTCGAAAAATCAAACATGACCTAGACAAATGGGAAGGCTACCAAATATCATGGATCGGGAGAATGATCTCGATCAAAATGAACATACTCCCCAGATTGTTATACTATTTCCAGACCCTCCCGGTCCACATCCCTGGCTCAGAATTGAAAAATATCCAGAAACAAATATTTCATTTTATCTGGCAGGGTAAAAAACCCAGGACCGCCAGGTCAGTTTTACTCTCATCAAAGGGGAGAGGAGGCCTTGGAGTCCCACACATCATAAGATATTATCAAGCCACCCAGCTACGACAGGCAGTAGTATGGAATGCCGATCCAGACAAATATTGTTGGTTAGATATAGAATCACAATACGCCGGCACGCCTTCTCTGCCAGCATGCCTTTGGTCACTGAACAGGGGAGATATGCAAACTAGCAAATTTAAACATAAGCTCACAACCACTAACTCCCAACTCATTCCAATTTTCAAAAATCCTAAATTTCCTCCTGGTTGTGAACCCAGACAATTTGACCAATTCACAGAAAAAAAATTTCAGAGCTGTTAGGACCAGTAGGTCAGGCCAGAATCTGCACTTGTGTTAAGCATCCATGTTGTCTGTTCATAACCAGTTAAGATTCTGTGGTCAGCCTTTTGCTGAAATATAATTCCTAATGCACTCAGTTTCTGCCAAATTACATTTCCTTTCTTCCTGCTCAGGATATTGCTAAGATACTTTTTGTATTGTCAGTTTCCTGCTCTTTTAGTTAGAATATAATAGACTGGTTCTATGAAAGAGGCAAAATCGTATAACTTAGTTGCTAGAGATTCAAGGTCTCTTTTGATAACAGACAATGAATAAGCTATGTATTCAGACATTGCTTGTATTGGGAGAAACACGTCCCAAAATCATGCCACTAATATATCCTGCCCCTAAATCACGCCTCTAATCAAAGCTACGCCCAAGACACACTCAGGTTACGCCTATGTTATGCCTATGTTACGCCTATGTTACGCTTATGTTACGCCTCTAATCAGTATCTTCTTTTTCTGGTATAAAAGTCATTATCCTATGAATAATAAATTGAGACAAAGGATTTAAAACCTGGCTTGCGTTACATTTAATTTCTTTTGTATTCCCGGGCCTGTAAGTTCATCAAAAATCGGAGATAACAAGTGGCAGTGCGTGAAAGCTTCCCGGGGGAGTCTGCTGCAAACGGTGCAGATGTGTGTAAATCCAGTCACAAGGCCTTAAGCTTTCTTGGCCGAGGAAAGGTTCCTCTCAGTTCTGAAGCCTAGGCAAGGAAAAAGGTTTTCCTTCAAGAGTAATCGCAGACCTGCTGAGTTTAGGGCAGTTCCTGAGCTACCAAAGATTAAAAAGCAAATATGAAATGACAGAACTAAATGTGTTCAAATATCTCCAGATTCAACACTTTATCCAAAATCTATCCCCAACATTGGAATTTCCCCCTCTCACTAGTTTTGAAAGGCTGTGTAGGAACACAGCTCATCAAAAAGGTCTCATAACGCAAATATACGCAGAAATGGAGAAGGCGGCAGATGCCCCCACCCATGACTACATGCTCAAATGGGCAGCTGAATTGAATATAGTTATAGACAGAGAGGACTGGGAAAGTATATGGGAATCTGCCTCAGGAACTTCCATATGTACCACAATTAAGGAAACCATCTATAAAATACTGTTTCACTGGTATCTTACCCCAGTCAGAATAAGACAAATCTACCATCTGGCCTCCGATCTATGCTGGAGAGGCTGCGGACAAAAGGGAGACATGGCCCACATCTGGTGGTCATGCCCAGAAATACAGAAATATTGGTTAACCATACAATCTATAATAAAAGAGGTCACAGACCTCACAATACCCATTGATCCGCTGACCTACTTATTGGCCAGGCAAATAGAGAACATTGACCGCCCAATAAGAAAATTAATCTCCTTCATTCTTACAGCGGCAAGATGTGCGGTGGCCGCATCATGGAAGAAGGTATCACCCCCCAAGCAAACAGTAAAGAAAAGAATCCACGAGGTAATGCTAGAGGAAAAACTTTCAGCCTTCCTGAAAAGAACAACAACGTCCTTTTATAAAGTTTGGGAACCATGGCTGACTCAACCAACAGAATAGAAACCCCCATATATAAAAAGGGGCAGACCCAGATACTAGATAGAAAGGATGCGGGTCGGGTCTCCGACGGACAGATGAGGAGGTCGAGAACTACCCGCCCCCCTCTTTTTCTTTCTCTCTCTCCTGCCTTTTTTGATCCAATAAAAGGGATCAGAGGCATGCCGAGGCTTTCAATGTAAAAAACAAAAAACCCTGTATTAGGCTAAGATATGTCTGTATAATTATATAATGTACAAATGCCTAATAAAAAATTTGAAAAAAAAATAACATAACTCGACAGGAAACAACTGTATCTTCATGGAAAAAAAAAAAAAAGGTCAATGTATAACTCTCTCTTTTGTACCTACGATGGGGATATACAAAAGCAATAGCCATTTAAGGGTTTGAAGAGTTTGGAATGATGATACATCTACTGTACGAGTATTCCAAAACAAATCTGGGGCAATCACCAACAAGACCCAGGTACATGCTGGGTACATGCTGCAACATTTCAGTGAGATTTCTGCAGACAGACTGATGGCCCATCGGATTAACAGCGGGGGTCCCTGGCAGTCTCATTCAAACTGAATGGGACTGCCAGGGACACCTGCTGTGTTAATCAGATGGGCCATTAGTCTCTGCAGAAATGTCACTGAAATGTTGCAGCATTACTGGGGTATTGTTGGAGATAGCCCCAGATTTTCCAAGGCAAGTTAAAGGCAAGTTTTAGAATACTCGTCGGCGCACCTTTAACTTATAATTAAGTCATCATCTCCGAAGAACAGGGCCGTGTTGGCCAGTAATGCCCTGTTCTTCTGGGTTATTACGATTATAGGCTAAATGTTTGCTTTCTTTCATAAGTAATATAGACACTTGTTTAGTTATATTGATTTTTATAAACATATTCAACATTTTCTTTTGTGCTTGTATTGTACTTGTTTATTAAAATAAAAATGTAAATAAGCAAAAGCCACCTCTATACACACAGAAGATGAGATAGAGATAGAGATAGAGACAGAGAGAGATAGAGAGAGAGATAGAGAGCAAATTTGCACACAAAAAAACAACAACAAAAAAACAGTCTTTCGATAAAAACTGAACAATAAAAACAAGCAAGCAAGAAATCTACAAGAAACAAAGATAAAGAAGAAATAGCAGGAAACAACAAGGAAATCAAAACAGTCCCTGATACACCAAGAGAAACCTAAAGAAAAGAGCCAACGGTAAGAATCTATCTATCTATCTATCTATCTATCTATCTATCTATCTATAGTACTGCACATACCATATCACCAACACAGGAAAAACAGATTGATATAGAAATTACAGACACAAATAGAGATTTTGCACCAAAAGAACAGAAATGGAATATGTATCTTTAAAAGATCAAACAGGCAACAAAGCTGTAAGTGAACAGACACTTCTAATAAAGTCCCAAGGGATGGGGGTTAACACCTCTGAAATCAGAGTCCTGAGGAATGTTGGAGCCAAACAGCCCAGAAAGACTTCAAACACAAGATGCTAAGAGAACAGCCACAAACCCTGTTTGCTGATTTTGCATACACAGAGGAGGAAAAAAATAAAAACAAACTTACTTTTCTTTGCTGAATCCCCTGCAGCCTGCACATTACAATATGCAAACACTACACACACATCAAAAAGGGAGGAGTTGGTCGTGGAAGACAAATAAAAACAGAGCACTATATTAACTGTAAATGTGTATCACAATGGCACCATCATGATCCAAGGCAGCGAAAGCAGTCTGTTTGAATTTGAGAGTATTTTCCATGTACTTAAAGCCCAGGCAATAATTGAAGAAAAAGATCTTCCCTCAAATAAAGAAAACTGTGAGACAGAGAGCAAAGAAACACACATAAGAAATCGAATCAGAAACACAACCAGCAAAGATATCACACCAAGCCCCAGCACAGCATATCCACCGCCCAGCACGATTACAGACAGCCTATCCCAGCTAGAGAGGGATTTCGCACTATTCAAAGAAGACATGTTAAGTAAACAATCTCAAGAGATGAGTACTGACCAACTAAAAGAAGAAATTAAAATAAAAAACGAATACATGGTTAATATACAAGATCAGCTAAGGGAAGAAATTAATAAAATAAAAAATTAATACATGGCAAAGATGCAAGACCAACTAAGAAATTAGTCAAATAAAAAATGAAGCCATGGCAATTATGCAAGAAGAAAAAACTACTATTATAACCCTGCAACAAGACAATAAGCAGATCAGAGACAAACTGAGGAAACTCGAAGAAAAACATAAAACGATAGTATCAACCAATAAGAAAGAAAACCCAGAGACTCGCATTGTAACACCAACGCAACAAAAAACCTCTTTAACAAAAGCTCCCCAAGATAGTGACAACCAGCCCACAATCACTGAAAACCAGCAAAGACAGGAATCAGTAACACACAGCACAGAGCAAACCCCCAGCTCAGACATAGAAACAGCAAGAACAAAGACTGGAGTCAGTAACACACAGCACAGAGCAAACCCCCAGCTCAGACATAGAAACAGCAAGAACAAAGACTGGAGTCAGTAACACACAGCACAGAGCAAACCCCCTGCTCAGACAGACACAGCAAGAACAAAGACAGGAGTCAGTAACGCACAGCACAGAGCAAACCCCCAGCTCAGACATAGAAACAGCAAGAACAAAGACAGGAATCAGTAACACACAGCACAGAGTAAACCCCCAGCTCAGACAGAAACAGCAAGAACAAAGACAGGAGTCAGTAACGCACAGCACAGAGCAAACCCCCAGCTCAGACATAGAAACAGCAAGAACAAAGACAGACTCAACGCCAACCACTGGCTCAACAATAAAAGCTACTTTCCCCAAAACAACCCACAACAATGCACACCTGGAACGCAACAGGAGTACAGCACAACAACTAGACACCAGGGTAAACAACACTGACATAATAATACTCATTGACTCAAATGGAAGATACCTGAACAGTGAGCGACTATTCCCAGGCAAACACGTAACCATGATTCACTGCCCCACAACACAGAGAGTCCTGGATATTCTAAACAAACCAGACTTCAGAAACCCTGGATACATCATCATCCACACTGGTACTAATGACCTCCCATCCCATCAGAGGCTTCTTGCTGAGAATCTGACACGAGTAGCACATAGAGCAACACACAAAAATTCCCCACCACAAAGATAATTATGTCTACCCTACTACCAAGAAGAGATATCCCAACTGTTACCATCCAGAACATCAACACAGAATTGGCAAAACATGCACATCTCTCCCCCATGTATACCTGGCTCAGCATGACTCCATCATACCCCAACACCTGTATGACCACGTGCACCTTAACCACCAAGGGATGCGCTACTTTGCAAAGACCCTGAAAGATGTCACCTTGGAGAGAACAGCCAAATACCTCCTGCAGGACAGGACACTTCATCATGGACCTAGACTACACAGATCTCACGAGACACAGAGATACCCACATAGACAGCAGCATTGGGACAACCACCCAGCATCACAGAAAAGCATCAAAACTACAACCTCCAGACTAACGGCTAGCAATGAACTAAAGATAATCCGGGAACTGCTCACTACCATCTGCACCAGACTGATGTAAATATGCATAATCCTACCAACACCATTACCACAAACAAGCATTCGCCACTACATGCAGAGAAAGAGAAGTACAGAAATGCTAAGAATGAATGTACCTACATTTATTGTATCAACAAAGACTAGTATAAAAAAAAATAATACACTTGCAAATTAACTCACTGGAAGGCATAAGATAAGAAATATAACTTATACAATATCCAACATGGGATCTTTTAAAATTAGCAGCTGGAACATTCAGGGCCTGAATGTGTCAGCATTTGGTTCTAAACCACAAGATCCAGACTTCATAAACAATTTGACGAACGTAGACATTTTTATCCTCCACGAAACATGGATCCAATCGGAGGAGATGTCTCCCATACCTATGGGTTATAGGCAGCTCCTAGTCCCAGCCCAAAAACACAAAGGTGTAAAACGAGGCCGCCAATCAGGAAGAATCATAATATGGTACAAAGAGGAGCTTGACAGCCAAATAAACCCAATGTAGAGAGGAGATACCCACATGTGGCTACAAATGTTCACCCATCAATATGACACATACCTATGTGCCAATTGTAAAAGGGGTTTAAAGCTGCACACCACAATATAATAAATACATACAGTTTACCGGTGCTGCTGGTTCAAGGACACATACCTATGTGCAGCATACATCCCCCCCTCCGACTCCCCATACTACAATCCAGACATCTTCGAGATCCTGCAGACAGAGGCAACCCATTTTCAGACCCTGGGTAAAGTGCTGATATGTGGAGACCTGAACGCCAGAACAGGCAGAGAACAGGACTACATATCTTCAGATGGAAATAACTACAGCTTTGGAAATGACACGTGCTGTCATAGCTCTGTGACACGCCAAAGAACCAGCTACGACAGCGCAACAAACAAGAATAGCTCCAAAACCTGTGTCGTGGTCTGGGACTGTACATTATCAATGGACGGACAAGAGGTGACTCTTTGGGTAGATACACATATAGCTCTGTGCTGGGCAGCAGCGTAGTGGATTACGCAATAACCAATATAGACCCACAAGTAATCAGTGCTTTCATAGTTACACCAGCATCACCCCTATCAGACCACAATCAAACCCAGCTCTTTATTAAGAGACCAGACCAACCAAGCACAACACAAAAAACCCTCTCCAACCTTCATAGCCTGAAAGCCACCTACAAATGGACAAAACAGAGCCTCGCGACATACACAGAAACAATCAACAGCTTAGAAGCTGGAAACCTACTCCAAAGCTTCCAGGACACAAACTACGAGCAGAACAAACACGGTGTAAACCTGGCAGTAAGAAATCTCAGCAAAATATTCTATCTAATAGCAAAGAAATCAAACCTGAAAAAAAACTAGCCCTAACAGACCAACAACAAATGACAAAATCAAAGAAAAATGGTTTGATAAGGAATGCAACACCCTTAGAAAAAGCCTGCGAACAATATCAAACCAAAAACACAGAGACCCAAACAATACAGAACTATGAATAAGGTACCACCAACACCTGAAGCACTACAGGCACACCCTAAGGAAGAAAAAACAAAACCACATTGCCAAAAAATTAGAACGAATTGAAGAAGCATTAGATGAAAATACTTTCTGGCAAACCTGGAAACATCTGGATACAAAGCAGAATAACAGACACCTGGCCATTCAGAATGGTAATATCTGGAAAAACTACTTTGAGGTCCTTTATCAAGAAATCCCAGAAAAAAACCTGACGCAAGAACAAAAACAAATCCTCACCAAACAAACATCACTGGAGAACACTATAAAAGATAACCAAAAACCCCTGGACATACCAATCACAATCCAGGAAATAAAAGAAAAAATAAAACTAATAAAAACCAAGAAAGCCAGTGGACCAGATGGCATTCTACAAGAGATGCTGAAGTATAGCAATCCATCTATACAAAAAGCAATCCTGAAATTGTTCAACCTGGTCCTCACTACTGGCTACTTCCCTGAACTATGGAACGAAGGACTGATAACCCCTATCCACAAGAAAGGAGACAGGCTGGACCCATCCAATTACAGAGGAATCTGTGTCAGCAGCACCCTGGGGAAACTCTTCAACAGCATCTTGAACAGCAGAATCCTCACCTTCCTGACAGAGCATCGTGTACTGAGTAAGAGCCAGACAGGCTTCCTGCCAAACCACCGCACCACGGATCACATCTATACCTTACACAGCCTGATTAATAAGCACGTCCACAACACCAACAAGGGCAACATCTTTGCTTGCTTTGTGGACTTCAAAAAAGCCTTCGACTCCATCTGGCATCCAGGCCTATTGCTGAAAATACTAGAGAGCGGAATAGGGGGGAGAACATACGACACGATCAAAAGTATGTACTCTGAAAACAAATGCTGCGTGAAAGTTAATAACAAAAGGACAGACTTCTTCCATCAAGGCCGTGGAGTTAGACAGGGCTGCAGCCTGAGTCCCACACTTTTTAACATCTACATC
The DNA here is from genome assembly GCF_040206685.1 of Ascaphus truei. Lineage (NCBI taxonomy): Eukaryota > Metazoa > Chordata > Amphibia > Anura > Ascaphidae > Ascaphus > Ascaphus truei. Next base: position 177,789 of record NW_027456916.1, read on the forward strand.
AATGAGCTCGCAGCAGCCCTAGAATCCTCCTCAGCACCTGGGCTCAACTTGGCTGGAACTGAGATTAAGTCTCTACTATACGCAGACGACATGCTCCTGCTGTCTCCAACAGAACAAGGCCTCCAACAGAAACTGGCAATACTAGAAAAATTCAGCCAGACCTGGGCACTCTCTGAGAACCTAGAAAAAAACAGAGTAATGGTATTCCAGAAAAAATCTAAAAAACATCCAACTATATCGCAATTCACACTGGACGACAATGCACTGGAACAGACAGCGAGCTACACATACTTTGGTCTAACAATCAGCTCATCAGGGAAATTCAACCTGGCCATAAATACACTAAAGGAGAAGGCCCGCAGAGCATTTGACAGAACCAACACAGATTGAGTTCTTATTACGATCAATAGAGTTCATATTAACTCATAACTAGTTCCTTTTTGAATCTGAATATTATTTGCAAATACTTGGTACCGCTATGGGTACCAAGTTTGCCCCGTCGTTTGCAAATTTGTATATGGGGTGGTGGGAGAAACTCACTGTGGCTGAGGCACCTCCTCCACAGTTAATAATGTGGAGGAGGTACATAGATGATATCATCATCTTCTGGGATGGTGATGAGATTTCTCTTCTCGATTATATTGCCCAATTGAATGTTAATACATTTAACTTACAATTCAGTGGAGAAAATAGTGATTCACTAGTACATTACCTTGACCTTGAAATTTTTATTGAACCTGATCCAATTTGTACTAAGACCTATTTCAAGGAAACTAATGTGAATTCATATATTCATCCCTCCAATTGCCATTTCAAACCCTGGATTGAAAATATACCTTTCAACCAATTTGCACGGTTGAAAAGAAATTGTACTCATGAGGGGCAATTTCAAACTCAAGCATTAATCTTTAAAGAAAGATTTTTGCAGAAAGAGTACGACAAAAATCGTTTAGACTGTGCCATGGACAAAGTCAATCTTGCCAAAAGAAAGAATTTGTGAAAATGTAAAAATAAAAAGTTTAAGAAACCCGACTTTAAAAAGGGTGTAGTTAACTTGACAACACCTGTTGTGGCGGAAACTACATCTATATCAGATGAGGCTCTACGTGTCAGCCAAACAAAGAGTGGGAATTTTCCAGTGTTTATCACCCAATTTAACGATCAACATAAGGCTATACAGCGGGCAATTCATAAACACTGGAAGGTTCTTTCTTTGGATCCAGTGTTGGGTTCACTTATCCATTCTAAACCAAAAATTGTTTATAAAAAAGCGCACAATTTAAAGAGATTAATAGCTCCTAGTCAATTGCGTTCTGACCCTAGTAATGATGGTACCATGAGATCACATTTGGGACTAAAGGGCAATTATAAGTGTGGTAAATGCAAAGTGTGTTCCAACATGTTAAATAAGAGAGAGGTAGTTTCTTTTGCCACTAAACAGAGTTTCAAAATTCATCAATTGTTCCACTCCCCATGTGGTCTATTTGCTACAATCTAAATGTGGGTTTCAATACATTGGCAAAACTATTAGTATTATCTAACAATTCGAGTTATGGAACATATGAGAAATATCAAAAATGTCCAGAAATTAATTGATAAAAAACATGCCCTTAAAGCTGCAGTTCAGGCAATATCCTGCATGTGTGTTTTTTTAATAAATCAGTTCTGTAGTAAGAAAAAATACTTTTAGCGTTTTCTGTTTAAAAAAAACAACTTTGAAAGACCAATTTTCTTGTATTCTATTTTAACAAGCAACCTTGTTCCTATAGCAACGATTTACATTCCCCATATATAAAGATGTCGCCAAACTTTGACGATCAATAAACGGAGAACGAATTAACCGGCAGCTATGCAGTTTTTTAGGTAAGTAGAGATTGCCCACATGAAACTATTGAAGCTAAAAAAATAAATTAAAAAAAAAACGGGCGACTGAACTGCAGCTTTAACCCCCCTTTTAAAACATTGTAAAGATATTCACCAGTGTGATCCCAGTGGTATATCTTTTATGGGCATTGAAGTCATTACTGTAGATACAAGATTGGGCAATAGATCTTCGTTTAAGTAGAAGGGAACAATACTGGATATACACTATGCAATCCAGACACCCTCAGGGACTGAATGATTATATAGAAGTGGTTCCCTTCCTTAAAGTATAGAACAATTTATTGGCTGTTTATTATACTCAATGGTGATCCATCTTTCTTTTGTCTATAAGACTTCACACTATTGTCTTTTTTACCCTTTTTTAGTCTTTTTTTTTTACTTTTTTAATCTCTTTATTGATTTATAACACAATGCATCATGGTTTATAACATTAATGTGTTCTATTATTTTAGAATGCATTTTTAATATATAAAGTGTTTTCTTGTATGCCAAACACTCCACCGTAACTACCCTGCTAAAAGTTTGCAATGAAATCCAGTGTGGAATGGAACGGGGACAACTCACTGGTGCAGTATTCCTAGATTTTGCAAAGGCTTTTGACACAGTTGATCATGTTATCCTGCATAACAAACTCCAGAGCTCTGGAATAGGGAAACATGCTTTAAACTGGTTTCAGTCCTACCTATCAGGAAGATCCCAACATGTGTCCATCTCAGGCTCTAACTCCAACCCCCTGGATATCCCCTGTGGTGTACCGCAAGGCTCTGTTCTGGGGCCCCTACTCTTCTCAGTGTTCATTAATGATCTTCCCACAGCTTGTAAGGAAGCCTCAATACACATGTATGCAGATGACACAATCCTGTATGCACACAGCCATAGCCTCTCTGACCTTCAACACATACTTCAGTCTGACTTTTTGAGACTCGAAAACTGGATTTCCCAAAACAAACTGTTTTTAAACACTGACAAGACTGTAACAATGGTATTTGGGACCAAGACTAAATTTGTAAAGCTTCCAGTGACTGAGCTCCTGATTAGAACCAATGCTACCACCACCCTAACACCTGTCACTAGTTTTAAATACCTGGGCTTATGGTTTGACTCCCACTTAACATTCGGGATGCACATTGATACCCTGACAACCAAGACCTATGCCAAACTAGGGGTACTTTACAGGAACAAATCCTCCCTAAGTCTCCTGGTCAGAAAGCGTATTGCACAGCAGATGCTAATGCCAATTATTGACTATGGAGACATAGTATATGGCTCGGCTCCTCAAACCCACCTTAGCAAACTTGACACCCTCTACAATTCAATTTGTCGTTTTGTTCTCCAATGCAACTACAACACACATCACTGCGAAATGCTCAAAGAACTAGATTGGTCATCACTAGAGTCTAGGCGCAAAGTTCACCTTTCCTGTCTCACCCTCAAATACTTTCTGGGCAAGCTACCCAGCTACCTGAACAAGCTCCTTACCCCTACCACATGCAGTACCTATCACCTGAGATCAGACTCCAAAAGACTATTCATGGTCCAACGACTCAACAAAGTATCCGGACGTTCCTCCTTCTCCTTCCGTGCACCCCAAAACTGGAACAACCTACCAGAGACTCTCATATCCACCACCAGCTTAAGTTCTTTCAAATCTAAGGCTGTCTCACACTTTAATCTGGTCTGTAACTGTTTCATACGCTCATAATATATATTTTCTTTAACTGTGCATGCAATGTCTTGTATATAATGTATACCTTGTTCATTTATGTAACTGTATTTGTAACCATGTATTATTTTGTTTTACTCTGTGCCCAGGACATACTTGAAAACGAGAGGTAACTCTCAATGTATTACTTCCTGGTAAAATATTTTATAAATAAATAAATAAAATAAATAAATGGCTCCCCCCTTATGTGCGGGTTTTAAAACTCATTAATAACCAATTAATAAGGATGTTTTAAATATGTTGTAAATAAGTTGTGTTTTTGGATAAAATTGTATTAATCCAGTATATAGGACAGTGTACCCTGACAGGGTTAAACCTTTTACTGATTCTGAGGTTTGGGCTTGCCACTGGCAGCCGTGAGATTAGAATGAATCACTGCAGCCTGGTGTTTTCAATTGCCATTCACTCGGGCATTCATTGGCTGCGGTATGCTACATAACTCCTGGGACAGCGTCATCACGTGACCTCCTGACGAAGCACTACGTGCGAAACGTGTAGAGGTCACGTGAGACTGTTCCCGTGGAGTTTTACAGGCGGAGGCTGTGCAGGACCCTTCGTGTCTCCTTGCTATCTGGTATGTCTACTGATTGAGTCCGGACCCTTTCTGTTTGAATGCGCAGTGCAGATGCGATAGTGTCCTGTTCCCCTCTCTACCTTCACATTGTTTTTAATCCTTATTGGTGTGTCTTATGATATCAGTGTGTCACTGATATCACTGTGTCACCTCTATATATGTTTTAGAATTTAAATAAATGAGCTATTGTCCCTTAGTGCGCCTGTCTGCCTATTCTTTTTTCTGTCTGTGAGCTCCCTTCCAGGAGCTCACGTTTGAAGGGGGTGTGTGGAGTCCCTCAGTCAGACGGCAGCAAGGGGGACCTTAATTACAGACAGCATCAGCGCGGAGTGACTTTTCTGCATTCTATGCAAAAAGGAAACAGATGTACCACCTCAAGCCACCAATAACAATCTGGATGAAAATATTCAACAGCATCATCACACCCATACTTCTGTATGGCAGCGAGGTGTGGGGCCCTGTAACATACCCAGACTCCACAAAATGGGATACCAGCCCAACAGAAAAACTGCATCTGGAATTCTGCAAACACCTTCTCCAAGTACACAGGAGTGTGACGAGAGAGAGGATTTGGCCCGGGATTAAAGGGGTTACACCCCATTTGGCCACCCTCTACTCTCACCTGGGAAGCAAGGGGTTAACTGGACTGAGGTCCAGTAATGTGTTTTGCCTTGCTTCAATATTCAAATGTTTATTCCCCTGTGTAAATGTATTGTGTTATCCTGGTGTTTGCACCCACACATACACTAGGGTTGATGCGGGAGGGAAGGGGTTAATGTTAAAATAGTGATTATAGCCCTTTGTGTAATTTTCCCGCCTTTTCAGGCTCCATTTTGCAGCCGTCCATAGGTCGCCATTGAGCCTCCATGCTTTCTAATGGCAGAAGTAGCGGTTTTGGACCCATATTCCAGCGACGACCAGCAGGTGGCGTCCGAGAGGAGGAGCGGCGGTTTCCCATTGTAAGTCAATGGGCTCATTGACTTCAATGGAGATTCCTCAGCGCCGGCCTCGAGGAACAGGTTGGCAGCCATCCAAACCGCAGACCGCAAAAGCGGATACAATGTCTTTTAAAAGAGTTTAATCACTTTGGTCAAGTTCAACGACAATTGGCGTGGGAATCTTGGGTTCTAGGGCCCCTGGGAATAAAGTTCTTTTGTCCCTACCCCCTAGGAACCCCCACACACGATCCACACCGGGTCCGGGAATGAGGCACCCCCGTAAGGGGTCGAGCGGAGGAGGGTCGCACCATTTTGGCGTCGCCCCGTTGAAAGTCTATGGCGGGGATTCCCATAGCCGCCAACGGCGGCGGTTTGCCATTGAAAGTCTATGGCGGCGAAGCCCGTTGTTTTCAATGGGGATTTAGTGAAAAACCGTGATTTAATTTACAGCGGAGATTTGTGTATTAAAATGTGAAACGGTTTTAAGTGTATTTGTGTATCTCCGGTTCCTAAGGTCGTAGCAAGTCGCAAATTGGACCATAGGGTGTCCCAGTTCCGGCATTGAGAACTGGGGGGTTTGGACCTGCTGGACCCAAAGGAACCGGATATTTTAATATGTTCATGTTTTATCCAACATACTGTATTTCAAGGTATGGGTGAAACCCAGAGGAAATTCCTTTGCATACCAGGGTAGCATATGGCCAGAAAGGCGACCCAATGTCTAGGACTTGGGTATGTTTCAAAGGATTTTGTCACCTCCACTGTTTGCATGAGGGCGGAGATTACTCAAACCAGAGCAGTCTTCAAGTGTTCCATTTCACACCTCACAAACAAAGAATATCCTGCCAGGATCCCAAACTGGTAGACTAGCTGGCATTCCTGATGTAGAAGAGGGGTTATAGAAATGAGACCCCAGTGCTCTACTGCGCATGTACCAACTAGCAGGGGGCATGGGTCAAAAAGTGTTCCCACGTTAATGAGTGGATAGAGGTAATTGAAAACCAATCCACTGTACTCAATGTTAAGGATAGGGCACAAAAGGTTTATAAACTGATGTCCACCCTGTATCCTTGGTCTTCAAAATATCATCTGAATGCTACCTGATTGCGAGAGAATTGCTATGCTTCATACTTCTCATTCCCCAACCCCAAAGTAAGTGTACTTCTTGTTCGTCAATGTATTATTCGTGTGTTCACCTATCCAAAGGAATAAATATACTTTATTATATCTAAGACTTGTTCAGTTCAACCCAGTGATTTGTGTAACCTTTAATACCTGTGGCAGGCTATCGTCACAGGCGCCGGCCATTGATTCCAATGGGGAAAAGCCGCATGGCGAAAAAACGACTAAGTGTAAAAAGTTGAAATGTGTAAGTCCATATCTCCGGTTCTGGAATGACCAGAGGGATGGGATTTGGGTGGCATATAGCCAAGGTTCCGGCTTTAATGCATGCCCATTCCCAGCTCTCTCAGACCAACCAAATGGAGTATGGACGAAGGTAAAGATTTGTGGATTTTCTAATAGACTTCAATGGCGGCGGTTCCTCCATTGAAAGTCTATGGCGGGAAACTCCATTGACTACAACGGCGGAGTTGCTCCATTGAAACCCACGGTGGCAGAGCCCGTTGTTTTCAATGGGGATTTAGTGAAACGCTGAGATTTCTTTTTAGCGGAGATTTTTATAATAAAATATGAAACGGTTTATGTGATATTTGTATAACTCCGGTTCCATAGGTCATAGCGGGCTGAAAATTGGACCCTATAGTGTACCACTTCCGGCATTAAGGTCTGGAAAGTTTGGACCCGCTGGACCTACCAGAACTGGGTATTTTTTTTTTTTTTTCAACTTCAAAATTTTTATTGGGTTTCACAACAGGTACGTTATGCCACATCCCATAATAAAACAATTTGAAACCCCCCGAGGTTTACCCTTTTCGCTCTCACAATCAAGGGTAAAATCACTCAAAAGCAGTAAGGGACTTACAACATGCACTCACAAGACTAGACAAACCTGACTCACCTGACCAAAGACTAGACAACAGAGGAAAAAAACAACAAGGAGGGAGGAGGAGGGGGGGTAGGGGGGGGGGAATGGACTGCCACCGTGTTCTTCGGTAGTGGAAGGTCTGCTTTTGGTCCGTGCTGCGCCCTTCTTTGAGACACCTGACGACTCCTCCTCTTGGTTCTGGATTTAATAGTCGAGGGGATCCTACCTGTTACGTGCCTATGTTATAGTATGTTCCGCTCCGTCACCAGAGAACGCACTTGTACTTATTATTGCAAAATTGTGCTGGCATCTACCCCGGGGATGTCGGATTGGGTGAGCCATGGCTCCCACACTTTTAAGAAATTTCGGCCAGAGTCGTTGACCCAGCTAGTCAACTGTTCCATCTGGCAAACTTGCCATAATCTGTTTCGAATTTTGGGGAAGACTGGTGGATCTTGCTGTATCCACACTGCTGCGATCTCGCACCTAGTGGCTGTGGCCATATGTGCCACCAATTTGTGTGCCGATTTTGGCAGCCCCCGGGCCCGTCTGCCCAGTAAGAACAGCCACGGGTCCAGGGGAACCTCTAAATCGAGGATACCTTGTGCCCAAGCTCTAATGCTCTCCCAAATCGGGAGTACCTTCGGGCAGGACCACAGCATGTGGACTAGGTCTGCTGATTCCCCGCACTGTTTTGGGCAGAGCGGGGAATACCCGCTGACGAATTTAGACAGACGTAATGGGGTGTGATACCAGCGCATCATGACTTTATATGCGTTCTCTTTTAACGTTGAGCAGATGGAGCTTTTGGCCGCCGCCTGCAAGATCCACTCCCAGTCTTTGTCCTCTAAAGTCTCCCCTAGGTCTGTCTCCCATTTAGTCATGTAGTTCAGTTTGTCGACGTCAGGTCCACTTGGACAGATCACTTCCCGGTATAATCTAGAGGTAAGTCCCCGTGTGTCCGTTGCTCTGGAACACAGCTGCTCAAAATTGGTCCTAGCTGGTCTAATTGGAAATTTGTTATAGAATGCTCTTATCTGAAGGTAGCGGAATAATTCAGTGTTTGGAAGGCCTTTTTCTGATTTGACGTGTTCGAATGTTTTAATATCCTGAGGCCCCTTCAGATTCATTAGTCGCTTATATCCCGACTGTATCCAAATTTTAAAGTGCCGCCCTCCGGCCATCCCCGGGGCGAAATCTGGGTTATCGAATAGCGGGGTCATCAAGGAGTGTTTTGTCGTTAGTTTATGTTTAAGTTTGGAACTCCTCCACACCGCCAGAGAGTTCACCATGGTCCGTAGCAGCACTCCCACTGTGTTGTCGCAGCGTTTTGGCAGCCAAATTAAATTATTCAACTCTATTGGAGCACAGCAGGTTTTCTCCAGTGCCACCCATCTCCGCAGGGACGGGTCAAGGTGCCACTGGACAATCTGACCTAATCTTGCTGCTTTGTAATATGCCATCAAGCAAGGTACCGCTAGTCCCCCTCTAATCGTGGGCCTGGTTAGTATACTCTTAGCAATTCGTGGACTCTTCTTGTGCCAAATGAATTTCATGATCTTTGACTGTAAGGCGAGGATATCTGCCCGCACCAATGGTATTGGCAGGGCCTGGAACAGGTAAAGCACCCTTGGCAGGAGATTCATCTTAATGCTATGAATTCGTCCAAACCAGGAAATTCCAAACCCCGCCCACACCCTCAGGTCCTCTCTTAAAGCTTGGAATAATTTGGGATAATTTGCTTTGTATAATGAGTCATATGTCTTGGTAATTTGGATACCTAAGTATTTGATAGAGGAGGCTTGCCATTTAAAATTAAAATTTAGTTCAAGTAATTTCTCCATTGGGCGCGGGAGACTAATATTTAGGGCTTCAGACTTCGTCTGGTTAATTTTGAACCCGGAAATGAGGCTGAACGCTCCCAGAATCTCAAAGACATTGGGCAGGGAAGTGAGCGGCTTCGACAGGGTCAGTATCACGTCATCAGCGTATAATGCCACTTTATGGGATTGGTCCCCTACGTCTATCCCTGATATATCTGGGCTTAGGCGAATATGAGCCGCCAGGGGTTCTATACATAATGCAAACAGCAGAGGGGACAGGGGGCACCCCTGTCGCGTCCCGCTACAGATGTTAAATTGCTCCGATGGGAAGCCCTGGTGGCGCACCCTAGCTGTGGGGCCTTTATACAGGGCCAAGATGGCTTCTAGGAGGCGTCCCTCGAAACCGAATGCTCCTAGTACTGCCCTCAGATAGGACCAATCGATCCTATCGAAGGCCTTCTCAGCATCCAGACTCAACAGCATAGACGGGATATTCTTTTTATTGGCCAGATCGATCAAATCTATGATCCGTCTTGTGTTGTCTGCCGCCTGCCTTCCTCCAATAAATCCCACCTGATCCGGGTGGATTAGCCCTGGTAGGACAATGCCCACCCTGTTAGCTAATAGTTTAGAGAATATTTTCACATCGGAATTAATCAGGGATATGGGCCGATAGCTCTTACAGTCTACCGGGTCCTTACCTGGCTTGTGGATCAGGGAGATTGAGGCCTGGAGCATCTGGGATGGAAAGGAGCCCCCCGCTAGAATTTCGTTAAATAATTTTAGAAGCTGTGGCGCTAGTATTTTAAGGAATTTTTTGTAATATAAATTTGAAAAACCATCTGGTCCCGGAGCTTTGGCTGGTTTAAGGGCCTTTATAACCTCTGACAATTCTTCAAATGTAAAGTCACTCTGTAGTGCCTCCCTTTCTGCCCTGCCCAATTTGGGAAGGCGTGCCTCTTTTAGGAACTTCTGGGTTTTTTCTCCTATTTTCTGTGTGTGGCTGACCTTATCTCCATCATAGAGAACTTCATAGAAATTTTTAAATTCCGCGACAATTCTTCTAGGGTCGGAGGTAAGGTCCCCTCCCTTGGTGCGGATGGAGGAGATACTATAATTAGGGAGTTTGTTACGTAATTTATTGGCAAGTAAGGTATCTGGCTTGTTGGCTTTGTCGTAAAACTTACGCTTGGACCACGCCAACTCCCTCTCGGCTCTGGAGTTTAGCAACAAATTGAGTCTAGTTTTAGTGTCAGAGAGTTCCTTTAGGGTAGCGCCCTGTTTATTGAGACTATGAAGTGCGGAGAGGTGTGCTAGTCTCTCTCGCAAATCTTTTATCTGGGACTCCTTAGCTCTTTTGGTTTGTGCTGCTAAATTCATTAGGAGTCCCCTCATGGTCGCCTTATGGGCCTCCCAAAGAGTAGAGTGGGAAGATACGCTTCCTGTATTGATTTCGAAATATTCCTTAATTTTATCTCCTATCGCCCGCTCCGATGTTGGATTTTTTAACAGCAGCTCGTTTAATTTCCAGTTCGCCCCCGGTCTGTCCAGCAGCCGCAAAGCACATCGCAGCTCAATTGGTGCGTGGTCTGACCATGAAATATCATGGATCCCAGAATGGGAGACCATGGAGACCGCTTTGTTAGAGACCAGGAAGTAATCTATCCTACTGTATCTGTTATGGGGGTGTGAGTAGAAAGTGTATGCTCTTTCCGAGGGGTGATGTTCCCTCCAAATGTCAATTAACTGGCAATCACGGAGCCCTTGATGTATAGTTAGTACGTCTTGTTTCTGTGGTAAGTTAGTCCCCGTGCATCTGTCCAAGTCTGGGTCTAGGGTGCGGTTCATGTCTCCTGCCAGGAATATACAACCTATTGCCACCTTGTGTAGTTTATCAAAAAATGATGTGAAGAATTGCGGTGTCTGTTCGCAGGGGGCATAGATTGAGCTCAAAGTGACCTCTTGGTTGTTAATTGTGCCCGTGACGATAACATAGCGTCCATCCACATCTTTATATGTTTTAACTACCTGGAAGGGCACTCTGCGGTGGATTAGTATTGCCACTCCTCTTTTCTTAACTTTCGCAGAGGACATGAACATTGTCCTATAGTGCCTGTCCAGGTAGTTGGGGTGATTCGACTTGGAGAAGTGTGTCTCCTGAACGAATACTATATCCGCTTTTTTGCGAACATAGTCCCTGAAGGCAATTCTGCGCTTTATTGGGTTGTTGAATCCCTTGACATTATGGGAAATAAAGATCAAATCGTTACTCATCCTTGACTTGGACTGAACCTGCAGCAGGGGGGCGGTGGAGGCGTATGTTTCGCCAGGAACTGAGACTGAGGAAGAGCCGTCTCCGACCTGTAGCACTCACGCTGATCTTTGGATGGTGGGTCCTGTGGGTTGGGGGGAAACATCTATGCTGGAGAGGCTGCGGACAAAAGGGAGACATGGCCCACATCTGGTGGTCATGCCCAGAAATACAGAAATATTGGTTAACCATACAATCTATAATAAAAGAGGTCACAGACCTCACAATACCCATTGATCCGCTGACCTACTTATTGGCCAGGCAAATAGAGAACATTGACCGCCCAATAAGAAAATTAATCTCCTTCATTCTTACAGCGGCAAGATGTGCGGTGGCCGCATCATGGAAGAAGGTATCACCCCCCAAGCAAACAGTAAAGAAAAGAATCCACGAGGTAATGCTAGAGGAAAAACTTTCAGCCTTCCTGAAAAGAACAACAACGTCCTTTTATAAAGTTTGGGAACCATGGCTGACTCAACCAACAGAATAGAAACCCCCATATATAAAAAGGGGCAGACCCAGATACTAGATAGAAAGGATGCGGGTCGGGTCTCCGACGGACAGATGAGGAGGTCGAGAACTACCCGCCCCCCTCTTTTTCTTTCTCTCTCTCCTGCCTTTTTTGATCCAATAAAAGGGATCAGAGGCATGCCGAGGCTTTCAATGTAAAAAACAAAAAACCCTGTATTAGGCTAAGATATGTCTGTATAATTATATAATGTACAAATGCCTAATAAAAAATTTGAAAAAAAAATAACATAACTCGACAGGAAACAACTGTATCTTCATGGAAAAAAAAAAAAAAGGTCAATGTATAACTCTCTCTTTTGTACCTACGATGGGGATATACAAAAGCAATAGCCATTTAAGGGTTTGAAGAGTTTGGAATGATGATACATCTACTGTACGAGTATTCCAAAACAAATCTGGGGCAATCACCAACAAGACCCAGGTACATGCTGGGTACATGCTGCAACATTTCAGTGAGATTTCTGCAGACAGACTGATGGCCCATCGGATTAACAGCGGGGGTCCCTGGCAGTCTCATTCAAACTGAATGGGACTGCCAGGGACACCTGCTGTGTTAATCAGATGGGCCATTAGTCTCTGCAGAAATGTCACTGAAATGTTGCAGCATTACTGGGGTATTGTTGGAGATAGCCCCAGATTTTCCAAGGCAAGTTAAAGGCAAGTTTTAGAATACTCGTCGGCGCACCTTTAACTTATAATTAAGTCATCATCTCCGAAGAACAGGGCCGTGTTGGCCAGTAATGCCCTGTTCTTCTGGGTTATTACGATTATAGGCTAAATGTTTGCTTTCTTTCATAAGTAATATAGACACTTGTTTAGTTATATTGATTTTTATAAACATATTCAACATTTTCTTTTGTGCTTGTATTGTACTTGTTTATTAAAATAAAAATGTAAATAAGCAAAAGCCACCTCTATACACACAGAAGATGAGATAGAGATAGAGATAGAGACAGAGAGAGATAGAGAGAGAGATAGAGAGCAAATTTGCACACAAAAAAACAACAACAAAAAAACAGTCTTTCGATAAAAACTGAACAATAAAAACAAGCAAGCAAGAAATCTACAAGAAACAAAGATAAAGAAGAAATAGCAGGAAACAACAAGGAAATCAAAACAGTCCCTGATACACCAAGAGAAACCTAAAGAAAAGAGCCAACGGTAAGAATCTATCTATCTATCTATCTATCTATCTATCTATCTATCTATAGTACTGCACATACCATATCACCAACACAGGAAAAACAGATTGATATAGAAATTACAGACACAAATAGAGATTTTGCACCAAAAGAACAGAAATGGAATATGTATCTTTAAAAGATCAAACAGGCAACAAAGCTGTAAGTGAACAGACACTTCTAATAAAGTCCCAAGGGATGGGGGTTAACACCTCTGAAATCAGAGTCCTGAGGAATGTTGGAGCCAAACAGCCCAGAAAGACTTCAAACACAAGATGCTAAGAGAACAGCCACAAACCCTGTTTGCTGATTTTGCATACACAGAGGAGGAAAAAAATAAAAACAAACTTACTTTTCTTTGCTGAATCCCCTGCAGCCTGCACATTACAATATGCAAACACTACACACACATCAAAAAGGGAGGAGTTGGTCGTGGAAGACAAATAAAAACAGAGCACTATATTAACTGTAAATGTGTATCACAATGGCACCATCATGATCCAAGGCAGCGAAAGCAGTCTGTTTGAATTTGAGAGTATTTTCCATGTACTTAAAGCCCAGGCAATAATTGAAGAAAAAGATCTTCCCTCAAATAAAGAAAACTGTGAGACAGAGAGCAAAGAAACACACATAAGAAATCGAATCAGAAACACAACCAGCAAAGATATCACACCAAGCCCCAGCACAGCATATCCACCGCCCAGCACGATTACAGACAGCCTATCCCAGCTAGAGAGGGATTTCGCACTATTCAAAGAAGACATGTTAAGTAAACAATCTCAAGAGATGAGTACTGACCAACTAAAAGAAGAAATTAAAATAAAAAACGAATACATGGTTAATATACAAGATCAGCTAAGGGAAGAAATTAATAAAATAAAAAATTAATACATGGCAAAGATGCAAGACCAACTAAGAAATTAGTCAAATAAAAAATGAAGCCATGGCAATTATGCAAGAAGAAAAAACTACTATTATAACCCTGCAACAAGACAATAAGCAGATCAGAGACAAACTGAGGAAACTCGAAGAAAAACATAAAACGATAGTATCAACCAATAAGAAAGAAAACCCAGAGACTCGCATTGTAACACCAACGCAACAAAAAACCTCTTTAACAAAAGCTCCCCAAGATAGTGACAACCAGCCCACAATCACTGAAAACCAGCAAAGACAGGAATCAGTAACACACAGCACAGAGCAAACCCCCAGCTCAGACATAGAAACAGCAAGAACAAAGACTGGAGTCAGTAACACACAGCACAGAGCAAACCCCCAGCTCAGACATAGAAACAGCAAGAACAAAGACTGGAGTCAGTAACACACAGCACAGAGCAAACCCCCTGCTCAGACAGACACAGCAAGAACAAAGACAGGAGTCAGTAACGCACAGCACAGAGCAAACCCCCAGCTCAGACATAGAAACAGCAAGAACAAAGACAGGAATCAGTAACACACAGCACAGAGTAAACCCCCAGCTCAGACAGAAACAGCAAGAACAAAGACAGGAGTCAGTAACGCACAGCACAGAGCAAACCCCCAGCTCAGACATAGAAACAGCAAGAACAAAGACAGACTCAACGCCAACCACTGGCTCAACAATAAAAGCTACTTTCCCCAAAACAACCCACAACAATGCACACCTGGAACGCAACAGGAGTACAGCACAACAACTAGACACCAGGGTAAACAACACTGACATAATAATACTCATTGACTCAAATGGAAGATACCTGAACAGTGAGCGACTATTCCCAGGCAAACACGTAACCATGATTCACTGCCCCACAACACAGAGAGTCCTGGATATTCTAAACAAACCAGACTTCAGAAACCCTGGATACATCATCATCCACACTGGTACTAATGACCTCCCATCCCATCAGAGGCTTCTTGCTGAGAATCTGACACGAGTAGCACATAGAGCAACACACAAAAATTCCCCACCACAAAGATAATTATGTCTACCCTACTACCAAGAAGAGATATCCCAACTGTTACCATCCAGAACATCAACACAGAATTGGCAAAACATGCACATCTCTCCCCCATGTATACCTGGCTCAGCATGACTCCATCATACCCCAACACCTGTATGACCACGTGCACCTTAACCACCAAGGGATGCGCTACTTTGCAAAGACCCTGAAAGATGTCACCTTGGAGAGAACAGCCAAATACCTCCTGCAGGACAGGACACTTCATCATGGACCTAGACTACACAGATCTCACGAGACACAGAGATACCCACATAGACAGCAGCATTGGGACAACCACCCAGCATCACAGAAAAGCATCAAAACTACAACCTCCAGACTAACGGCTAGCAATGAACTAAAGATAATCCGGGAACTGCTCACTACCATCTGCACCAGACTGATGTAAATATGCATAATCCTACCAACACCATTACCACAAACAAGCATTCGCCACTACATGCAGAGAAAGAGAAGTACAGAAATGCTAAGAATGAATGTACCTACATTTATTGTATCAACAAAGACTAGTATAAAAAAAAATAATACACTTGCAAATTAACTCACTGGAAGGCATAAGATAAGAAATATAACTTATACAATATCCAACATGGGATCTTTTAAAATTAGCAGCTGGAACATTCAGGGCCTGAATGTGTCAGCATTTGGTTCTAAACCACAAGATCCAGACTTCATAAACAATTTGACGAACGTAGACATTTTTATCCTCCACGAAACATGGATCCAATCGGAGGAGATGTCTCCCATACCTATGGGTTATAGGCAGCTCCTAGTCCCAGCCCAAAAACACAAAGGTGTAAAACGAGGCCGCCAATCAGGAAGAATCATAATATGGTACAAAGAGGAGCTTGACAGCCAAATAAACCCAATGTAGAGAGGAGATACCCACATGTGGCTACAAATGTTCACCCATCAATATGACACATACCTATGTGCCAATTGTAAAAGGGGTTTAAAGCTGCACACCACAATATAATAAATACATACAGTTTACCGGTGCTGCTGGTTCAAGGACACATACCTATGTGCAGCATACATCCCCCCCTCCGACTCCCCATACTACAATCCAGACATCTTCGAGATCCTGCAGACAGAGGCAACCCATTTTCAGACCCTGGGTAAAGTGCTGATATGTGGAGACCTGAACGCCAGAACAGGCAGAGAACAGGACTACATATCTTCAGATGGAAATAACTACAGCTTTGGAAATGACACGTGCTGTCATAGCTCTGTGACACGCCAAAGAACCAGCTACGACAGCGCAACAAACAAGAATAGCTCCAAAACCTGTGTCGTGGTCTGGGACTGTACATTATCAATGGACGGACAAGAGGTGACTCTTTGGGTAGATACACATATAGCTCTGTGCTGGGCAGCAGCGTAGTGGATTACGCAATAACCAATATAGACCCACAAGTAATCAGTGCTTTCATAGTTACACCAGCATCACCCCTATCAGACCACAATCAAACCCAGCTCTTTATTAAGAGACCAGACCAACCAAGCACAACACAAAAAACCCTCTCCAACCTTCATAGCCTGAAAGCCACCTACAAATGGACAAAACAGAGCCTCGCGACATACACAGAAACAATCAACAGCTTAGAAGCTGGAAACCTACTCCAAAGCTTCCAGGACACAAACTACGAGCAGAACAAACACGGTGTAAACCTGGCAGTAAGAAATCTCAGCAAAATATTCTATCTAATAGCAAAGAAATCAAACCTGAAAAAAAACTAGCCCTAACAGACCAACAACAAATGACAAAATCAAAGAAAAATGGTTTGATAAGGAATGCAACACCCTTAGAAAAAGCCTGCGAACAATATCAAACCAAAAACACAGAGACCCAAACAATACAGAACTATGAATAAGGTACCACCAACACCTGAAGCACTACAGGCACACCCTAAGGAAGAAAAAACAAAACCACATTGCCAAAAAATTAGAACGAATTGAAGAAGCATTAGATGAAAATACTTTCTGGCAAACCTGGAAACATCTGGATACAAAGCAGAATAACAGACACCTGGCCATTCAGAATGGTAATATCTGGAAAAACTACTTTGAGGTCCTTTATCAAGAAATCCCAGAAAAAAACCTGACGCAAGAACAAAAACAAATCCTCACCAAACAAACATCACTGGAGAACACTATAAAAGATAACCAAAAACCCCTGGACATACCAATCACAATCCAGGAAATAAAAGAAAAAATAAAACTAATAAAAACCAAGAAAGCCAGTGGACCAGATGGCATTCTACAAGAGATGCTGAAGTATAGCAATCCATCTATACAAAAAGCAATCCTGAAATTGTTCAACCTGGTCCTCACTACTGGCTACTTCCCTGAACTATGGAACGAAGGACTGATAACCCCTATCCACAAGAAAGGAGACAGGCTGGACCCATCCAATTACAGAGGAATCTGTGTCAGCAGCACCCTGGGGAAACTCTTCAACAGCATCTTGAACAGCAGAATCCTCACCTTCCTGACAGAGCATCGTGTACTGAGTAAGAGCCAGACAGGCTTCCTGCCAAACCACCGCACCACGGATCACATCTATACCTTACACAGCCTGATTAATAAGCACGTCCACAACACCAACAAGGGCAACATCTTTGCTTGCTTTGTGGACTTCAAAAAAGCCTTCGACTCCATCTGGCATCCAGGCCTATTGCTGAAAATACTAGAGAGCGGAATAGGGGGGAGAACATACGACACGATCAAAAGTATGTACTCTGAAAACAAATGCTGCGTGAAAGTTAATAACAAAAGGACAGACTTCTTCCATCAAGGCCGTGGAGTTAGACAGGGCTGCAGCCTGAGTCCCACACTTTTTAACATCTACATCAATGAGCTCGCAGCAGCCCTAGAATCCTCCTCAGCACCTGGGCTCAACTTGGCTGGAACTGAGATTAAGTCTCTACTATACGCAGACGACATGCTCCTGCTGTCTCCAACAGAACAAGGCCTCCAACAGAAACTGGCAATACTAGAAAAATTCAGCCAGACCTGGGCACTCTCTGAGAACCTAGAAAAAAACAGAGTAATGGTATTCCAGAAAAAATCTAAAAAACATCCAACTATATCGCAATTCACACTGGACGACAATGCACTGGAACAGACAGCGAGCTACACATACTTTGGTCTAACAATCAGCTCATCAGGGAAATTCAACCTGGCCATAAATACACTAAAGGAGAAGGCCCGCAGAGCATTTGACAGAACCAACACAGATTGAGTTCTTATTACGATCAATAGAGTTCATATTAACTCATAACTAGTTCCTTTTTGAATCTGAATATTATTTGCAAATACTTGGTACCGCTATGGGTACCAAGTTTGCCCCGTCGTTTGCAAATTTGTATATGGGGTGGTGGGAGAAACTCACTGTGGCTGAGGCACCTCCTCCACAGTTAATAATGTGGAGGAGGTACATAGATGATATCATCATCTTCTGGGATGGTGATGAGATTTCTCTTCTCGATTATATTGCCCAATTGAATGTTAATACATTTAACTTACAATTCAGTGGAGAAAATAGTGATTCACTAGTACATTACCTTGACCTTGAAATTTTTATTGAACCTGATCCAATTTGTACTAAGACCTATTTCAAGGAAACTAATGTGAATTCATATATTCATCCCTCCAATTGCCATTTCAAACCCTGGATTGAAAATATACCTTTCAACCAATTTGCACGGTTGAAAAGAAATTGTACTCATGAGGGGCAATTTCAAACTCAAGCATTAATCTTTAAAGAAAGATTTTTGCAGAAAGAGTACGACAAAAATCGTTTAGACTGTGCCATGGACAAAGTCAATCTTGCCAAAAGAAAGAATTTGTGAAAATGTAAAAATAAAAAGTTTAAGAAACCCGACTTTAAAAAGGGTGTAGTTAACTTGACAACACCTGTTGTGGCGGAAACTACATCTATATCAGATGAGGCTCTACGTGTCAGCCAAACAAAGAGTGGGAATTTTCCAGTGTTTATCACCCAATTTAACGATCAACATAAGGCTATACAGCGGGCAATTCATAAACACTGGAAGGTTCTTTCTTTGGATCCAGTGTTGGGTTCACTTATCCATTCTAAACCAAAAATTGTTTATAAAAAAGCGCACAATTTAAAGAGATTAATAGCTCCTAGTCAATTGCGTTCTGACCCTAGTAATGATGGTACCATGAGATCACATTTGGGACTAAAGGGCAATTATAAGTGTGGTAAATGCAAAGTGTGTTCCAACATGTTAAATAAGAGAGAGGTAGTTTCTTTTGCCACTAAACAGAGTTTCAAAATTCATCAATTGTTCCACTCCCCATGTGGTCTATTTGCTACAATCTAAATGTGGGTTTCAATACATTGGCAAAACTATTAGTATTATCTAACAATTCGAGTTATGGAACATATGAGAAATATCAAAAATGTCCAGAAATTAATTGATAAAAAACATGCCCTTAAAGCTGCAGTTCAGGCAATATCCTGCATGTGTGTTTTTTTAATAAATCAGTTCTGTAGTAAGAAAAAATACTTTTAGCGTTTTCTGTTTAAAAAAAACAACTTTGAAAGACCAATTTTCTTGTATTCTATTTTAACAAGCAACCTTGTTCCTATAGCAACGATTTACATTCCCCATATATAAAGATGTCGCCAAACTTTGACGATCAATAAACGGAGAACGAATTAACCGGCAGCTATGCAGTTTTTTAGGTAAGTAGAGATTGCCCACATGAAACTATTGAAGCTAAAAAAATAAATTAAAAAAAAAACGGGCGACTGAACTGCAGCTTTAACCCCCCTTTTAAAACATTGTAAAGATATTCACCAGTGTGATCCCAGTGGTATATCTTTTATGGGCATTGAAGTCATTACTGTAGATACAAGATTGGGCAATAGATCTTCGTTTAAGTAGAAGGGAACAATACTGGATATACACTATGCAATCCAGACACCCTCAGGGACTGAATGATTATATAGAAGTGGTTCCCTTCCTTAAAGTATAGAACAATTTATTGGCTGTTTATTATACTCAATGGTGATCCATCTTTCTTTTGTCTATAAGACTTCACACTATTGTCTTTTTTACCCTTTTTTAGTCTTTTTTTTTTACTTTTTTAATCTCTTTATTGATTTATAACACAATGCATCATGGTTTATAACATTAATGTGTTCTATTATTTTAGAATGCATTTTTAATATATAAAGTGTTTTCTTGTATGCCAAACACTCCACCGTAACTACCCTGCTAAAAGTTTGCAATGAAATCCAGTGTGGAATGGAACGGGGACAACTCACTGGTGCAGTATTCCTAGATTTTGCAAAGGCTTTTGACACAGTTGATCATGTTATCCTGCATAACAAACTCCAGAGCTCTGGAATAGGGAAACATGCTTTAAACTGGTTTCAGTCCTACCTATCAGGAAGATCCCAACATGTGTCCATCTCAGGCTCTAACTCCAACCCCCTGGATATCCCCTGTGGTGTACCGCAAGGCTCTGTTCTGGGGCCCCTACTCTTCTCAGTGTTCATTAATGATCTTCCCACAGCTTGTAAGGAAGCCTCAATACACATGTATGCAGATGACACAATCCTGTATGCACACAGCCATAGCCTCTCTGACCTTCAACACATACTTCAGTCTGACTTTTTGAGACTCGAAAACTGGATTTCCCAAAACAAACTGTTTTTAAACACTGACAAGACTGTAACAATGGTATTTGGGACCAAGACTAAATTTGTAAAGCTTCCAGTGACTGAGCTCCTGATTAGAACCAATGCTACCACCACCCTAACACCTGTCACTAGTTTTAAATACCTGGGCTTATGGTTTGACTCCCACTTAACATTCGGGATGCACATTGATACCCTGACAACCAAGACCTATGCCAAACTAGGGGTACTTTACAGGAACAAATCCTCCCTAAGTCTCCTGGTCAGAAAGCGTATTGCACAGCAGATGCTAATGCCAATTATTGACTATGGAGACATAGTATATGGCTCGGCTCCTCAAACCCACCTTAGCAAACTTGACACCCTCTACAATTCAATTTGTCGTTTTGTTCTCCAATGCAACTACAACACACATCACTGCGAAATGCTCAAAGAACTAGATTGGTCATCACTAGAGTCTAGGCGCAAAGTTCACCTTTCCTGTCTCACCCTCAAATACTTTCTGGGCAAGCTACCCAGCTACCTGAACAAGCTCCTTACCCCTACCACATGCAGTACCTATCACCTGAGATCAGACTCCAAAAGACTATTCATGGTCCAACGACTCAACAAAGTATCCGGACGTTCCTCCTTCTCCTTCCGTGCACCCCAAAACTGGAACAACCTACCAGAGACTCTCATATCCACCACCAGCTTAAGTTCTTTCAAATCTAAGGCTGTCTCACACTTTAATCTGGTCTGTAACTGTTTCATACGCTCATAATATATATTTTCTTTAACTGTGCATGCAATGTCTTGTATATAATGTATACCTTGTTCATTTATGTAACTGTATTTGTAACCATGTATTATTTTGTTTTACTCTGTGCCCAGGACATACTTGAAAACGAGAGGTAACTCTCAATGTATTACTTCCTGGTAAAATATTTTATAAATAAATAAATAAAATAAATAAATGGCTCCCCCCTTATGTGCGGGTTTTAAAACTCATTAATAACCAATTAATAAGGATGTTTTAAATATGTTGTAAATAAGTTGTGTTTTTGGATAAAATTGTATTAATCCAGTATATAGGACAGTGTACCCTGACAGGGTTAAACCTTTTACTGATTCTGAGGTTTGGGCTTGCCACTGGCAGCCGTGAGATTAGAATGAATCACTGCAGCCTGGTGTTTTCAATTGCCATTCACTCGGGCATTCATTGGCTGCGGTATGCTACATAACTCCTGGGACAGCGTCATCACGTGACCTCCTGACGAAGCACTACGTGCGAAACGTGTAGAGGTCACGTGAGACTGTTCCCGTGGAGTTTTACAGGCGGAGGCTGTGCAGGACCCTTCGTGTCTCCTTGCTATCTGGTATGTCTACTGATTGAGTCCGGACCCTTTCTGTTTGAATGCGCAGTGCAGATGCGATAGTGTCCTGTTCCCCTCTCTACCTTCACATTGTTTTTAATCCTTATTGGTGTGTCTTATGATATCAGTGTGTCACTGATATCACTGTGTCACCTCTATATATGTTTTAGAATTTAAATAAATGAGCTATTGTCCCTTAGTGCGCCTGTCTGCCTATTCTTTTTTCTGTCTGTGAGCTCCCTTCCAGGAGCTCACGTTTGAAGGGGGTGTGTGGAGTCCCTCAGTCAGACGGCAGCAAGGGGGACCTTAATTACAGACAGCATCAGCGCGGAGTGACTTTTCTGCATTCTATGCAAAAAGGAAACAGATGTACCACCTCAAGCCACCAATAACAATCTGGATGAAAATATTCAACAGCATCATCACACCCATACTTCTGTATGGCAGCGAGGTGTGGGGCCCTGTAACATACCCAGACTCCACAAAATGGGATACCAGCCCAACAGAAAAACTGCATCTGGAATTCTGCAAACACCTTCTCCAAGTACACAGGAGTGTGACGAGAGAGAGGATTGGCCCGGGATTAAAGGGGTTACACCCCATTTGGCCACCCTCTACTCTCACCTGGGAAGCAAGGGGTTAACTGGACTGAGGTCCAGTAATGTGTTTTGCCTTGCTTCAATATTCAAATGTTTATTCCCCTGTGTAAATGTATTGTGTTATCCTGGTGTTTGCACCCACACATACACTAGGGTTGATGCGGGAGGGAAGGGGTTAATGTTAAAATAGTGATTATAGCCCTTTGTGTAATTTTCCCGCCTTTTCAGGCTCCATTTTGCAGCCGTCCATAGGTCGCCATTGAGCCTCCATGCTTTCTAATGGCAGAAGTAGCGGTTTTGGACCCATATTCCAGCGACGACCAGCAGGTGGCGTCCGAGAGGAGGAGCGGCGGTTTCCCATTGTAAGTCAATGGGCTCATTGACTTCAATGGAGATTCCTCAGCGCCGGCCTCGAGGAACAGGTTGGCAGCCATCCAAACCGCAGACCGCAAAAGCGGATACAATGTCTTTTAAAAGAGTTTAATCACTTTTGGTCAAGTTCAACGACAATTGGCGTGGGAATCTTGGGTTCTAGGGCCCCTGGGAATAAAGTTCTTTTGTCCCTACCCCCTAGGAACCCCCACACACGATCCACACCGGGTCCGGGAATGAGGCACCCCCGTAAGGGGTCGAGCGGAGGAGGGTCGCACCATTTTGGCGTCGCCCCGTTGAAAGTCTATGGCGGGGATTCCCATAGCCGCCAACGGCGGCGGTTTGCCATTGAAAGTCTAATGGCGGCGAAGCCCGTTGTTTTCAATGGGGATTTAGTGAAAAACCGTGATTTAATTTACAGCGGAGATTTGTGTATTAAAATGTGAAACGGTTTTAAGTGTATTTGTGTATCTCCGGTTCCTAAGGTCGTAGCAAGTCGCAAATTGGACCATAGGGTGTCCCAGTTCCGGCATTGAGAACTGGGGGGTTTGGACCTGCTGGACCCAAAGGAACCGGATATTTTAATATGTTCATGTTTTATCCAACATACTGTATTTCAAGGTATGGGTGAAACCCAGAGGAAATTCCTTTGCATACCAGGGTAGCATATGGCCAGAAAGGCGACCCAATGTCTAGGACTTGGGTATGTTTCAAAGGATTTTGTCACCTCCACTGTTTGCATGAGGGCGGAGATTACTCAAACCAGAGCAGTCTTCAAGTGTTCCATTTCACACCTCACAAACAAAGAATATCCTGCCAGGATCCCAAACTGGTAGACTAGCTGGCATTCCTGATGTAGAAGAGGGGTTATAGAAATGAGACCCCAGTGCTCTACTGCGCATGTACCAACTAGCAGGGGGCATGGGTCAAAAAGTGTTCCCACGTTAATGAGTGGATAGAGGTAATTGAAAACCAATCCACTGTACTCAATGTTAAGGATAGGGCACAAAAGGTTTATAAACTGATGTCCACCCTGTATCCTTGGTCTTCAAAATATCATCTGAATGCTACCTGATTGCGAGAGAATTGCTATGCTTCATACTTCTCATTCCCCAACCCCAAAGTAAGTGTACTTCTTGTTCGTCAATGTATTATTCGTGTGTTCACCTATCCAAAGGAATAAATATACTTTATTATATCTAAGACTTGTTCAGTTCAACCCAGTGATTTGTGTAACCTTTAATACCTGTGGCAGGCTATCGTCACAGGCGCCGGCCATTGATTCCAATGGGGAAAAGCCGCATGGCGAAAAAACGACTAAGTGTAAAAAGTTGAAATGTGTAAGTCCATATCTCCGGTTCTGGAATGACCAGAGGGATGGGATTTGGGTGGCATATAGCCAAGGTTCCGGCTTTAATGCATGCCCATTCCCAGCTCTCTCAGACCAACCAAATGGAGTATGGACGAAGGTAAAGATTTGTGGATTTTCTAATAGACTTCAATGGCGGCGGTTCCTCCATTGAAAGTCTATGGCGGGAAACTCCATTGACTACAACGGCGGAGTTGCTCCATTGAAACCCACGGTGGCAGAGCCCGTTGTTTTCAATGGGGATTTAGTGAAACGCTGAGATTTCTTTTTAGCGGAGATTTTTATAATAAAATATGAAACGGTTTATGTGATATTTGTATAACTCCGGTTCCATAGGTCATAGCGGGCTGAAAATTGGACCCTATAGTGTACCACTTCCGGCATTAAGGTCTGGAAAGTTTGGACCCGCTGGACCTACCAGAACTGGGTATTTTTTTTTTTTTTTCAACTTCAAAATTTTTATTGGGTTTCACAACAGGTACGTTATGCCACATCCCATAATAAAACAATTTGAAACCCCCCGAGGTTTACCCTTTTCGCTCTCACAATCAAGGGTAAAATCACTCAAAAGCAGTAAGGGACTTACAACATGCACTCACAAGACTAGACAAACCTGACTCACCTGACCAAAGACTAGACAACAGAGGAAAAAAACAACAAGGAGGGAGGAGGAGGGGGGGTAGGGGGGGGGGAATGGACTGCCACCGTGTTCTTCGGTAGTGGAAGGTCTGCTTTTGGTCCGTGCTGCGCCCTTCTTTGAGACACCTGACGACTCCTCCTCTTGGTTCTGGATTTAATAGTCGAGGGGATCCTACCTGTTACGTGCCTATGTTATAGTATGTTCCGCTCCGTCACCAGAGAACGCACTTGTACTTATTATTGCAAAATTGTGCTGGCATCTACCCCGGGGATGTCGGATTGGGTGAGCCATGGCTCCCACACTTTTAAGAAATTTCGGCCAGAGTCGTTGACCCAGCTAGTCAACTGTTCCATCTGGCAAACTTGCCATAATCTGTTTCGAATTTTGGGGAAGACTGGTGGATCTTGCTGTATCCACACTGCTGCGATCTCGCACCTAGTGGCTGTGGCCATATGTGCCACCAATTTGTGTGCCGATTTTGGCAGCCCCCGGGCCCGTCTGCCCAGTAAGAACAGCCACGGGTCCAGGGGAACCTCTAAATCGAGGATACCTTGTGCCCAAGCTCTAATGCTCTCCCAAATCGGGAGTACCTTCGGGCAGGACCACAGCATGTGGACTAGGTCTGCTGATTCCCCGCACTGTTTTGGGCAGAGCGGGGAATACCCGCTGACGAATTTAGACAGACGTAATGGGGTGTGATACCAGCGCATCATGACTTTATATGCGTTCTCTTTTAACGTTGAGCAGATGGAGCTTTTGGCCGCCGCCTGCAAGATCCACTCCCAGTCTTTGTCCTCTAAAGTCTCCCCTAGGTCTGTCTCCCATTTAGTCATGTAGTTCAGTTTGTCGACGTCAGGTCCACTTGGACAGATCACTTCCCGGTATAATCTAGAGGTAAGTCCCCGTGTGTCCGTTGCTCTGGAACACAGCTGCTCAAAATTGGTCCTAGCTGGTCTAATTGGAAATTTGTTATAGAATGCTCTTATCTGAAGGTAGCGGAATAATTCAGTGTTTGGAAGGCCTTTTTCTGATTTGACGTGTTCGAATGTTTTAATATCCTGAGGCCCCTTCAGATTCATTAGTCGCTTATATCCCGACTGTATCCAAATTTTAAAGTGCCGCCCTCCGGCCATCCCCGGGGCGAAATCTGGGTTATCGAATAGCGGGGTCATCAAGGAGTGTTTTGTCGTTAGTTTATGTTTAAGTTTGGAACTCCTCCACACCGCCAGAGAGTTCACCATGGTCCGTAGCAGCACTCCCACTGTGTTGTCGCAGCGTTTTGGCAGCCAAATTAAATTATTCAACTCTATTGGAGCACAGCAGGTTTTCTCCAGTGCCACCCATCTCCGCAGGGACGGGTCAAGGTGCCACTGGACAATCTGACCTAATCTTGCTGCTTTGTAATATGCCATCAAGCAAGGTACCGCTAGTCCCCCTCTAATCGTGGGCCTGGTTAGTATACTCTTAGCAATTCGTGGACTCTTCTTGTGCCAAATGAATTTCATGATCTTTGACTGTAAGGCGAGGATATCTGCCCGCACCAATGGTATTGGCAGGGCCTGGAACAGGTAAAGCACCCTTGGCAGGAGATTCATCTTAATGCTATGAATTCGTCCAAACCAGGAAATTCCAAACCCCGCCCACACCCTCAGGTCCTCTCTTAAAGCTTGGAATAATTTGGGATAATTTGCTTTGTATAATGAGTCATATGTCTTGGTAATTTGGATACCTAAGTATTTGATAGAGGAGGCTTGCCATTTAAAATTAAAATTTAGTTCAAGTAATTTCTCCATTGGGCGCGGGAGACTAATATTTAGGGCTTCAGACTTCGTCTGGTTAATTTTGAACCCGGAAATGAGGCTGAACGCTCCCAGAATCTCAAAGACATTGGGCAGGGAAGTGAGCGGCTTCGACAGGGTCAGTATCACGTCATCAGCGTATAATGCCACTTTATGGGATTGGTCCCCTACGTCTATCCCTGATATATCTGGGCTTAGGCGAATATGAGCCGCCAGGGGTTCTATACATAATGCAAACAGCAGAGGGGACAGGGGGCACCCCTGTCGCGTCCCGCTACAGATGTTAAATTGCTCCGATGGGAAGCCCTGGTGGCGCACCCTAGCTGTGGGGCCTTTATACAGGGCCAAGATGGCTTCTAGGAGGCGTCCCTCGAAACCGAATGCTCCTAGTACTGCCCTCAGATAGGACCAATCGATCCTATCGAAGGCCTTCTCAGCATCCAGACTCAACAGCATAGACGGGATATTCTTTTTATTGGCCAGATCGATCAAATCTATGATCCGTCTTGTGTTGTCTGCCGCCTGCCTTCCTCCAATAAATCCCACCTGATCCGGGTGGATTAGCCCTGGTAGGACAATGCCCACCCTGTTAGCTAATAGTTTAGAGAATATTTTCACATCGGAATTAATCAGGGATATGGGCCGATAGCTCTTACAGTCTACCGGGTCCTTACCTGGCTTGTGGATCAGGGAGATTGAGGCCTGGAGCATCTGGGATGGAAAGGAGCCCCCCGCTAGAATTTCGTTAAATAATTTTAGAAGCTGTGGCGCTAGTATTTTAAGGAATTTTTTGTAATATAAATTTGAAAAACCATCTGGTCCCGGAGCTTTGGCTGGTTTAAGGGCCTTTATAACCTCTGACAATTCTTCAAATGTAAAGTCACTCTGTAGTGCCTCCCTTTCTGCCCTGCCCAATTTGGGAAGGCGTGCCTCTTTTAGGAACTTCTGGGTTTTTTCTCCTATTTTCTGTGTGTGGCTGACCTTATCTCCATCATAGAGAACTTCATAGAAATTTTTAAATTCCGCGACAATTCTTCTAGGGTCGGAGGTAAGGTCCCCTCCCTTGGTGCGGATGGAGGAGATACTATAATTAGGGAGTTTGTTACGTAATTTATTGGCAAGTAAGGTATCTGGCTTGTTGGCTTTGTCGTAAAACTTACGCTTGGACCACGCCAACTCCCTCTCGGCTCTGGAGTTTAGCAACAAATTGAGTCTAGTTTTAGTGTCAGAGAGTTCCTTTAGGGTAGCGCCCTGTTTATTGAGACTATGAAGTGCGGAGAGGTGTGCTAGTCTCTCTCGCAAATCTTTTATCTGGGACTCCTTAGCTCTTTTGGTTTGTGCTGCTAAATTCATTAGGAGTCCCCTCATGGTCGCCTTATGGGCCTCCCAAAGAGTAGAGTGGGAAGATACGCTTCCTGTATTGATTTCGAAATATTCCTTAATTTTATCTCCTATCGCCCGCTCCGATGTTGGATTTTTTAACAGCAGCTCGTTTAATTTCCAGTTCGCCCCCGGTCTGTCCAGCAGCCGCAAAGCACATCGCAGCTCAATTGGTGCGTGGTCTGACCATGAAATATCATGGATCCCAGAATGGGAGACCATGGAGACCGCTTTGTTAGAGACCAGGAAGTAATCTATCCTACTGTATCTGTTATGGGGGTGTGAGTAGAAAGTGTATGCTCTTTCCGAGGGGTGATGTTCCCTCCAAATGTCAATTAACTGGCAATCACGGAGCCCTTGATGTATAGTTAGTACGTCTTGTTTCTGTGGTAAGTTAGTCCCCGTGCATCTGTCCAAGTCTGGGTCTAGGGTGCGGTTCATGTCTCCTGCCAGGAATATACAACCTATTGCCACCTTGTGTAGTTTATCAAAAAATGATGTGAAGAATTGCGGTGTCTGTTCGCAGGGGGCATAGATTGAGCTCAAAGTGACCTCTTGGTTGTTAATTGTGCCCGTGACGATAACATAGCGTCCATCCACATCTTTATATGTTTTAACTACCTGGAAGGGCACTCTGCGGTGGATTAGTATTGCCACTCCTCTTTTCTTAACTTTCGCAGAGGACATGAACATTGTCCTATAGTGCCTGTCCAGGTAGTTGGGGTGATTCGACTTGGAGAAGTGTGTCTCCTGAACGAATACTATATCCGCTTTTTTGCGAACATAGTCCCTGAAGGCAATTCTGCGCTTTATTGGGTTGTTGAATCCCTTGACATTATGGGAAATAAAGATCAAATCGTTACTCATCCTTGACTTGGACTGAACCTGCAGCAGGGGGGCGGTGGAGGCGTATGTTTCGCCAGGAACTGAGACTGAGGAAGAGCCGTCTCCGACCTGTAGCACTCACGCTGATCTTTGGATGGTGGGTCCTGTGGGTTGGGGGGAAACAATAGGGAAACATGGGGAAAGACACACATAGAACAAAAAACAATTAGTGTCCTCCGAGCTGTGGCCCCGCCACCTTGGCTCAGATTCCATTGCCTTTGGGGGCTGGGCACCTGCCACTGGGCCCTCTCCGATGTTATCTCACTTCGTGAACCCCCTCCCTCCCAAAGGACTTCGCTGGGATAACCCCTTCCCAGCCCCTGGCCCATGCGGACCGCAGAGCAGGCAGAGATCCCTCAGCTCCCGCCCCGCTCCTAAACCAAAAACTTGCACAATACCTATATAACTTATAACTTATAACTCCTGGGTTTATCGCTAACCACAGTATTAAGTGCTACCTCTTGCGTCCTTGCCCTTTATTTCCCTAACTGGACGGGTGGCCTCTTTATCTTCCACCTCTCTTAGAGAACGTTCTTTGGTGTACTATCTCTCCCTTCTATCTTCTCTTCGGACTCCCTTCCCTGACGAACTCTTTCCTAACCTTTTCCATTTCCCTGTATCTCATTTACTTGCGATTGCCCTCTCAATACTTCCTCTCCCTTCTTCCCTCTGGTATAACCACTTGTCCTTACCCTCCTCCCTCCCGTCCCTCTTCTCTACTGCTACTCCACTTGCTTCTTCCATCTGTCTCCTTCCTGTTTCCATCACTTCCCTTATGCCTTCCTCTTGCCCCACCCCGCTTACTCCCTTACCTCTTCCACCCTCTCTGCCTCCCCCCGGCTATATCTGCCTTCTTATATGCTCCACCTACTTTACCCTTATTCTATCCTGCCTTCCGCCGCTGATCTTAACTTCCCTCCCTTATAGCCCTGTGTGGGACTCCTTTCCCCCCCCCTCTTAGGCCCTCCACCCTTGGGTACCCTCCCGGGGTGTGTCCGCTGGGCCTTCTTCGTTCCGGCGATGTGTCGCTTGCAGCTGCTGCTGCCCCTGCAGTTGCGGCGCTTGGGACCGGCGAAAATTGAAAATCCCGCCAGGCCGGGTCGCCCGCGTGACGCTCGTCGCCGCCTCCTGACGTCCTTAGGATCTTTCTGCCTCCTCCAAGATGGCCGCCCGCGCACTTCCTCTACTGGCGCCCGGACATCCGGCCGCCGCCATTTTGGGAGCGTCTTTCGTCCAGAACGGCTGTGTTCGCGCTCTCCTCCAGGTTGATGGTGGTTTCCTGCTCCTGCGTTCCAAGCTGGGTTTTTCTCTCACCTCGTGGGTGCCTCCATCTTTGGGCCTCCTGTTTCTCTCGTCCAGGTGAGTACAGCGTCTTTTACAGGTGGGAAAACGAGGATTTTTGCCCCTCCAGCTGGAACCTTAAATCAAGCTCGATCTTGCTGTAATGTAAGCGGGCTTAAGTCCGTAGCGATATAACAGGGAACTTAAAACTGATAACTGGGAAACTTAATACCCCAACACTGAGGATTATTTAGAGAGACTTTGCCTTGTTGCAACTCATCTTTTATTCCGTGGAGACCGGGGCGCTTGTCCCGCTGTTGCCCAGCTGGGGCCCGGGATCTCCTCTTCTTCTTCCACCGGCACTGGCGGGGTCCCCTTGAGGCCTAATTTCTGGAGGAACACCACTCCCTCCCCAATCTCCTTCATGTGAAGGGCCCGTCCATTTTTGCTGGTAGACAAACCAAAAGGGAAAGTCCAGCGGTATCGGACGTTGTTGTCCCTCAGCACTTTTGTGATTGGGAGCAGGGCCCTGCGTCGCAGCAAGGTTAGGGGGGATAAGTCCTGGAAGATGAGCAATTTTGCTCCTTCAAATTCAATTGTAGGGGTGGCGCGGGACTTTTGGAGGATGGCCTCCCTGGTCTTGTAGAAGTGCAGCCGCGCTATGATATCCCGCGGTTGATCTGACTGCGTCGGCCTCGTTCTCAGGGCTCTATGGCAGCGATCCATCTCCAGTCTTTCCCTGGGGGTATCCGGCAGCAATTCCCCCATCCATCTCAGGACAAATTCCTCGCAATCCCCCACTTCTTCAGGGACCCCCCGTATCCTTATATTATTGCGACGCTCCCGATTTTCTGCGTCTTCCTGTTTTTCTTTCAGGTCATTAATTTGGATCTGCATCTCTGATGTTTTTTTTGCATTGCTTTTGGTTGCAGTGGTAACGATGTCAAGTTGGGTCTCAACTCGACCTGTGCGCTCTCCCAAGCTACAGATTTCCCTCCCCTGCTCTTTAATTTCTGCTTGCAAGAGGGTTTTTAGGTCGGTATATAAACGATTGAAATCGCCAAGCCTAACTGGCCTGTCTTCAGCGTTCTCGCCGTCCTCCTTCTCTCCCTCCCGTTCCGAATCAGAGCCCTGATTTGAATTCGGCGCCATTATGGCCTCCGCCGCGCTGCTCCTTGCGCTGTTAAAATATAGCGGGAGCCCCTTTGATTTCGGCGTTTTTGTTGCCCGTTTTGACATCCTGGTAGTTTAGTAGAGTTATGGTAGTTAAATTCTAGCAGTTCAGTATAGAGTGAAGGTATTTTAATTCTTTATATTATGAGCGGGGCATGGAGCACTGGAATCATGCATCCATACTCACTGCCATCGCGCATGCGCCGCAGAACTGGGTATTTTAATATGTGTAGGTATTAAAATGTATATGGGGTTTTGGGTTTGCTCTGAAAACTGCAGACTCCATCTGTTATGTTAATAGGCAGGAAGAACATCCTGCAAAGAATTAACATAGCCCGGTGATCAAAGGCTAATTGCCTAATTGTTTATGCTGGGCCCAGGAACCAAGGAACTGAGTGGTTTTTAAGTGTGATACTTCACACTAACAATGGAAGTCAAAAAATCTGCTTCATAGAGCTTCAAAGGGATTTTTGCTAGACAGCTCGGCGCCTTGAGTGTAAGAAAAGGGTTAAAATGGTATATAAGCCAGAGTCACCCCTTACTCAATAGTCTTCATGATCTGCATGTATTGCTGTGATGTCAACTGAATTATGGAAGAAATGGCCCATCCTGTATCCTGATGGCTTTCTTGTCCTAACCTTTAAGTAAGTGTCCATATTTTGCCTGTTATTTGTATACCTCGTGTGTTCACCTTTATCAAGGAATAAATTATATTTTATCATATCTAAGTCTCGTCCAGTTCAACCCAGTTATATCTTTGGTGTTGTATTATTAATAGCCTGTCTCAAAGCTCCCGTCACAGGCTTATTAATAAAACTGGTGGCAGCGGCGGTATTGAACTGGACCTGTATTACAGTGTACTGCGGGATACTGTAATATAGTGGGAACTCGATGGTAATTGAGAGTTCCTGGGACTAAAGATATTGAACATACAGTGTACAACATATAACACAAGATATGGCACCTCTTCACTGTTCCCCTACTTGTGAGAAGCATTGTCTCCAGAACCAAAGTGCCGGCCATCCGTCTGACTGGAGCCGGGCACCGAGACCGGAGGAGTGCATCAAGTCGGCGCGGGGACCAGCAGCCAGCAAGGCTGAGAGAGAGGCAGCGATCGGTGAGCATGAAACCCGGCAGGCTGAGCAAAGATCCACAGCTGCAGCCGCTGTAACCACCAAACCGCCCAGAGAGCAGGGAAGGGACCCAGCTCCGGGACGGCAGAGACTTGTGGAGGGAGCGGGCGATCGCAGAGACCCCGAAAGTTTTACAGCCGGAGAGGTAACGGCCGCTGCGACGGCCAGCCCATTTTCCCTGGAAGAGCTTTCACTGTTGTCTGCGTGGGGAGGGATGTGGTCCCAGGCGGAGCGGAACGAGTTCCTGAGGCTGGCGTTGTCCCGACCCACTTACCTCCTCCCAGAGCCCGGCGCTCAAGCAACTCCGCTCTGGACTCCGTTGCCCCTTGTTGGGGTTAGTCCACCGGTGATGGAGAAGCTCCGGCAGGCGCTGCGGCCCTGCCAACAAACGGGCCACAATAATGCCCGGTGCCCGGGCCGTGCGCGGTCGGGCGAAGAAGCCCCTCAGTGCCAGCGCTCACGAGCTGCGGAAAAGATGACCCAGCTAGCGGCATCCTCTGATGGCTCCCGCCCAGCCGGGGCGACAACCCTCCTCGGGATGTCTCCTGGAGAACCTGGACGGGCTGCATTGGCAACAGCGGTGGAGAGCAGCGGCCATCCACCTGATCCCGGCGGAGAACCGGCGGCAGTGGCGGAGAAGCCGCCACTCCGGCATCCTGCCGGTGACAATTTTATTTGGGGGAGGGTTGGGGTGTGCGGGAGGTGGGTGTTTCATATTGTTTGGCGGAGTCGGCGATTCCCAGCGATAACCGGAGCCCCACAATCCACGCCGGCGACCCTGCATCAAAGCCGGCTACTGCTGCAGCAGCTGGCCTCTTGCTGGTGCAGAGACATGCCAGTCTCTGGGCAGTGTGCAGCCTGGTCTGCAAAGGGGCCCCTTCACCATGGACTTGGTTCACCAGGCACTGGGTGGGGGGCAGAGGGAGGCAAAGGAGAATGCCCGGCGGCCACGGTGGAGCCCTGCTCAGCAGGATCTGGACTTCACTATCCACTGTGGTCAGGACAATGTACTGGACAATGCCGGAGGACAATCTTGCCAGGCCAATCCCTCAGGATTTATTGAGTGCTTCAAGGGCGCCAGTGGTGTCCCAGTGCCAGGGGAGGCAGCTGGGGCACCAGGCACCCATTGAGCAGGGGAGGTGTGACGAGAGAGAGGATTTGGCCCGGGATTAAAGGGGTTACACCCCATTTGGCCACCCTCTACTCTCACCTGGGAAGCTAGGGGTTAAGTGGACTGAGGTCCAGTAATGTGTTTTGCCTTGCTTTAATATTCAAATGTTTATTCCCCTGTGTAAATGTATTGTGTTATCCTGGTGTTTGCACCCACACATACACTAGGGTTGATGCGGGAGGGAAGGGGTTAATGTTAAAATAGTGATTATAGCCCTTTGTGTAATTTTCCCGCCTTTTCAGGCTCCATTTTGCAGCCGTCCATAGGTCGCCATTGAGCCTCCATGCTTTCTAATGGCAGAAGTAGCGGTTTTGGACCTGTTTTCCAGCGATGACCAGCAGGTGGCGTCTGAGAGGAGAGCGGCGGTTTCCCATTGTAAGTCAATGGGCTCATTGACTTCAATGGAGATTCCTCAACGCCGGCCTCGAGGAACAGGTTGGCAGCCATCCAAACCGCAGACCGCAAAAGCGGATACAATGTCTTTTAAAAGAGTTTAATCACTTTGGTCAAGTTCAACGACAATTGGCGTGGAAATCTTGGGTTCTAGGGCCCCTGGGAATAAAGTTCTTTTTGTCCCTACCCCCTAGGAACTCCCACACACGATCCACACCGGGTCCAGGAATGAGGGACCCCCGTAAGGGGTCGAGCGGAGAAGGAGGGTCGCACCATTGAATCTAATGGCGGCGGGCGCCATGCATTGTCAATGGCGGCGCCGGCCATTGATTCCAATGGGGAAAAGCCGCATGGCGAAAAAACGACAAAGTGTGAAATGTTCAAATGTGTAAGTCCATATCTCCGGTTCTGGAATGACCAGAGGGATGGGATTTGGGTGGCATATAGCCAAGGTTCCGGCTTTAATGCATGCCCATTCCCAGCTCTCTCAGACCAACCAAATGGAGTATGGACGAAGGTAAAGATTTGTGGATTTTCTAATAGACTTCAATGGCGGCGGTTCCTCCATTGAAAGTCTATGGCGGGAAACTCCATTGACTACAACGGCGGAGTTGCTCCATTGAAACCCACAGTGGCAGAGCCCGTTGTTTTCAATGGGGATTTAGTGAAACGCTGAGATTTCTTTTTAGCGGAGATTTTTATAATAAAATATGAAACGGTTTATGTGATATTTGTATAACTCCGGTTCCATAGGTCATAGCGGGCTGAAAATTGGACCCTATAGTGTACCACTTCCGGCATTAAGGTCTGGAAAGTTTGGACCCGCTGGACCTACCAGAACTGGGTATTTTAATATGTGTTGGTATTAAAATGTATATGGGGTTTTGGGTTTGCTCTGAAAACTGCAGACTCCATCTGTTATGTTAATAGGCAGGAAGAACATCCTGCAAAGAATTAACATAGCCCGGTGATCAAAGGCTAATTGCCTAATTGTTTATGCTGGGCCCAGGAACCAAGGAACTGAGTGGTTTTTAAGTGTGATACTTCACACTAACAATGGAAGTCAAAAATCTGCTTCATAGAGCTTCAAAGGTATTTTTGCTAGACAGCTCGGCGCCTTGAGTGTAAGAGAAGGGTTAAAATGGTATATAAGCCAGAGTCACCCCTTACTCAATAGTCTTCATGATCTGCATGTATTGCTGTGATGTCAACTGAATTATGGAAGAAATGGCCCATCCTGTATCCTGATGGCTTTCTTGTCCTAACCTTTAAGTAAGTGTCCATATTTTGCCTGTTATTTGTATACCTCGTGTGTTCACCTTTATCAAGGAATAAATTATATTTTATCATATCTAAGTCTCGTCCAGTTCAACCCAGTTATATCTTTGGTGTTGTATTATTAATAGCCTGTCTCAAAGCTCCCGTCACAGGCTTATTAATAAAACTGGTGGCAGCGGCGGTATTGAACTGGACCTGTATTACAGTGTACTGCGGGATACTGTAATATAGTGGGAACTCGATGGTAATTGCGAGTTCCTGGGACTAAAGATATTGAACATACAGTGTACAACATATAACACAAGATATGGCACCTCTTCACTGTTCCCCTACTTGTGAGAAGCATTGTCTCCAGAACCAAAGTGCCGGCCATCCGTCTGACTGGAGCCGGGCACCGAGACCGGAGGAGTGCATCAAGTCGGCGCAGGGACCAGCAGCCAGCAAGGCTGAGAGAGAGGCAGCGATCGGTGAGCATGAAACCCGGCAGGCTGAGCAAAGATCCACAGCTGCAGCCGCTGTAACCACCAAACCGCCCAGAGAGCAGGGAAGGGACCCAGCTCCGGGACGGCAGAGACTTGTGGAGGGAGCAGGCGATCGCGGAGACCCCGAAAGTTTTACAGCCGGAGAGGTAACGGCCGCTGCGACGGCCAGCCCATTTTCCCTGGAAGAGCTTTCACTGTTGTCTGCGTGGGGAGGGATGTGGTCCCAGGCGGAGCGGAACGAGTTCCTGAGGCTGGCGTTGTCCCGACCCACTTACCTCCTCCCAGAGCCCGGCGCTCAAGCAACTCCGCTCTGGACTCCGTTGCCCCTTGTTGGGGTTAGTCCACCGGTGATGGAGAAGCTCCGGCAGGCGCTGCGGCCCTGCCAACAAACGGGCCACAATAATGCCCGGTGCCCGGGCCGTGCGCGGTCGGGCGAAGAAGCCCCTCAGTGCCAGCGCTCACGAGCTGCGGAAAAGATGACCCAGCTAGCGGCATCCTCTGATGGCTCCCGCCCAGCCGGGGCGACAACCCTCCTCGGGATGTCTCCTGGAGAACCTGGACGGGCTGCATTGGCAACAGCGGTGGAGAGCAGCGGCCATCCACCTGATCCCGGCGGAGAACCGGCGGCGGTGGCGGAGAAGCCGCCACTCCGGCATCCTGCCGGTGACAATTTTATTTGGGGGAGGGTTGGGGTGTGCGGGAGGTGGGTGTTTCACATTGTTTGGCGGAGTCGGCGATTCCCAGCGATAACCGGAGCCCCACAATCCACGCCGGCGACCCTGCATCAAAGCCGGGTACTGCTGCAGCAGCTGGCCTCTTGCTGGTGCAGAGACATGCCAGTCTCTGGGCAGTGTGCAGCCTGGTCTGCAAAGGGGCCCCTTCCCCATGGACTTGGTTCACCAGGCACTGGGTGGGGGGCAGAGGGAGGCAAAGGAGAATGCCCGGCGGCCACGGTGGAGCCCTGCTCAGCAGGATCTGGACTTCACTATCCACTGTGGTCAGGACAATGTACTGGACAATGCCGGAGGACAATCTTGCCAGGCCAATCCCTCAGGATTTATTGAGTGCTTCAAGGGCGCCAGTGGTGTCCCAGTGCCAGGGGAGGCAGCTGGGGCACCAGGCACCCATTGAGCAGGGGAGGTGTGACGAGAGAGAGGATTTGGCCCGGGATTAAAGGGGTTACACCCCATTTGGCCACCCTCTACTCTCACCTGGGAAGCTAGGGGTTAAGTGGACTGAGGTCCAGTAATGTGTTTTGCCTTGCTTTAATATTCAAATGTTTATTCCCGTGTAAATGTATTGTGTTATCCTGGTGTTTGCACCCACACATACACTAGGGTTGATGCGGGAGGGAAGGGGTTAATGTTAAAATAGTGATTATAGCCCTTTGTGTAATTTTCCCGCCTTTTCAGGCTCCATTTTGCAGCCGTCCATAGGTCGCCATTGAGCCTCCATGCTTTCTAATGGCAGAAGTAGCGGTTTTGGACCTGTTTTCCAGCGATGACCAGCAGGTGGCGTCTGAGAGGAGAGCGGCGGTTTCCCATTGTAAGTCAATGGGCTCATTGACTTCAATGGAGATTCCTCAACGCCGGCCTCGAGGAACAGGTTGGCAGCCATCCAAACCGCAGACCGCAAAAGCGGATACAATGTCTTTTAAAAGAGTTTAATCACTTTGGTCAAGTTCAACGACAATTGGCGTGGAAATCTTGGGTTCTAGGGCCCCTGGGAATAAAGTTATTTTTGTCCCTACCCCCTAGGAACCCCCACACACGATCCACACCGGGTCCAGGAATGAGGGACCCCCGTAAGGGGTCGAGCGGAGAAGGAGGGTCGCACCATTGAATCTAATGGCGGCGGGTGCCATGCATTGTCAATGGCGGCGCCGGCCATTGATTCCAATGGGGAAAAGCCGCATGGCGAAAAAACGACAAAGTGTGAAATGTTCAAATGTGTAAGTCCATATCTCCGGTTCTGGAATGACCAGAGGGATGGGATTTGGGTGGCATATAGCCAAGGTTCCGGCTTTAATGCATGCCCATTCCCAGCTCTCTCAGACCAACCAAATGGAGTATGGACGAAGGTAAAGATTTGTGGATTTTCTAATAGACTTCAATGGCGGCGGTTCCTCCATTGAAAGTCTATGGCGGGAAACTCCATTGACTACAACGGCGGAGTTGCTCCATTGAAACCCACGGTGGCAGAGCCCGTTGTTTTCAATGGGGATTTAGTGAAACGCTGAGATTTCTTTTTAGCGGAGATTTTTATAATAAAATATGAAACGGTTTATGTGATATTTGTATAACTCCGGTTCCATAGGTCATAGCGGGCTGAAAATTGGACCCTATAGTGTACCACTTCCGGCATTAAGGTCTGGAAAGTTTGGACCCGCTGGACCTACCAGAACTGGGTATTTTAATATGTGTAGGTATTAAAATGTATATGGGGTTTTGGGTTTGCTCTGAAAACTGCAGACTCCATCTGTTATGTTAATAGGCAGGAAGAACATCCTGCAAAGAATTAACATAGCCCGGTGATCAAAGGCTAATTGCCTAATTGTTTATGCTGGGCCCAGGAACCAAGGAACTGAGTGGTTTTTAAGTGTGATACTTCACACTAACAATGGAAGTCAAAAATCTGCTTCATAGAGCTTCAAAGGTATTTTTGCTAGACAGCTCGGCGCCTTGAGTGTAAGAGAAGGGTTAAAATGGTATATAAGCCAGAGTCACCCCTTACTCAGTAGTCTTCATGATCTGCATGTATTGCTGTGATGTCAACTGAATTATGGAAGAAATGGCCCATCCTGTATCCTGATGGCTTTCTTGTCCTAACCTTTAAGTAAGTGTCCATATTTTGCCTGTTATTTGTATACCTCGTGTGTTCACCTTTATCAAGGAATAAATTATATTTTATCATATCTAAGTCTCGTCCAGTTCAACCCAGTTATATCTTTGGTGTTGTATTATTAATAGCCTGTCTCAAAGCTCCCGTCACAGGCTTATTAATAAAACTGGTGGCAGCGGCGGTATTGAACTGGACCTGTATTACAGTGTACTGCGGGATACTGTAATATAGTGGGAACTCGATGGTAATTGCGAGTTCCTGGGACTAAAGATATTGAACATACAGTGTACAACATATAACACAAGATATGGCACCTCTTCACTGTTCCCCTACTTGTGAGAAGCATTGTCTCCAGAACCAAAGTGCCGGCCATCCGTCTGACTGGAGCCGGGCACCGAGACCGGAGGAGTGCATCAAGTCGGCGCGGGGACCAGCAGCCAGCAAGGCTGAGAGAGAGGCAGCGATCGGTGAGCATGAAACCCGGCAGGCTGAGCAAAGATCCACAGCTGCAGCCGCTGTAACCACCAAACCGCCCAGAGAGCAGGGAAGGGACCCAGCTCCGGGACGGCAGAGACTTGTGGAGGGAGCGGGCGATCGCGGAGACCCCGAAAGTTTTACAGCCGGAGAGGTAACGGCCGCTGCGACGGCCAGCCCATTTTCCCTGGAAGAGCTTTCACTGTTGTCTGCGTGGGGACGGATGTGGTCCCAGGCGGAGCGGAACGAGTTCCTGAGGCTGGCGTTGTCCCGACCCACTTACCTCCTCCCAGAGCCCGGCGCTCAAGCAACTCCGCTCTGGACTCCGTTGCCCCTTGTTGGGGTTAGTCCACCGGTGATGGAGAAGCTCCGGCAGGCGCTGCGGCCCTGCCAACAAACGGGCCACAATAATGCCCGGTGCCCGGGCCGTGCGCGGTCGGGCGAAGAAGCCCCTCAGTGCCAGCGCTCACGAGCTGCGGAAAAGATGACCCAGCTAGCGGCATCCTCTGATGGCTCCCGCCCAGCCGGGGCGACAACCCTCCTCGGGATGTCTCCTGGAGAACCTGGACGGGCTGCATTGGCAACAGCGGTGGAGAGCAGCGGCCATCCACCTGATCCCGGCGGAGAACCGGCGGCGGTGGCGGAGAAGCCGCCACTCCGGCATCCTGCCGGTGACAATTTTATTTGGGGGAGGGTTGGGGTGTGCGGGAGGTGGGTGTTTCACATTGTTTGGCGGAGTCGGCGATTCCCAGCGATAACCGGAGCCCCACAATCCACGCCGGCGACCCTGCATCAAAGCCGGGTACTGCTGCAGCAGCTGGCCTCTTGCTGGTGCAGAGACATGCCAGTCTCTGGGCAGTGTGCAGCCTGGTCTGCAAAGGGGCCCCTTCACCATGGACTTGGTTCACCAGGCACTGGGTGGGGGGCAGAGGGAGGCAAAGGAGAATGCCCGGCGGCCACGGTGGAGCCCTGCTCAGCAGGATCTGGACTTCACTATCCACTGTGGTCAGGACAATGTACTGGACAATGCCGGAGGACAATCTTGCCAGGCCAATCCCTCAGGATTTATTGAGTGCTTCAAGGGCGCCAGTGGTGTCCCAGTGCCAGGGGAGGCAGCTGGGGCACCAGGCACCCATTGAGCAGGGGAGGTGTGACGAGAGAGAGGATTTGGCCCGGGATTAAAGGGGT
Source organism: Ascaphus truei (assembly GCF_040206685.1). NCBI lineage: Eukaryota > Metazoa > Chordata > Amphibia > Anura > Ascaphidae > Ascaphus > Ascaphus truei. The sequence goes on from NW_027456916.1 coordinate 218,228, forward strand.
TACACCCCATTTGGCCACCCTCTACTCTCACCTGGGAAGCTAGGGGTTAAGTGGACTGAGGTCCAGTAATGTGTTTTGCCTTGCTTTAATATTCAAATGTTTATTCCCCTGTGTAAATGTATTGTGTTATCCTGGTGTTTGCACCCACACATACACTAGGGTTGATGCGGGAGGGAAGGGGTTAATGTTAAAATAGTGATTATAGCCCTTTGTGTAATTTTCCCGCCTTTTCAGGCTCCATTTTGCAGCCGTCCATAGGTCGCCATTGAGCCTCCATGCTTTCTAATGGCAGAAGTAGCGGTTTTGGACCTGTTTTCCAGCGATGACCAGCAGGTGGCGTCTGAGAGGAGAGCGGCGGTTTCCCATTGTAAGTCAATGGGCTCATTGACTTCAATGGAGATTCCTCAACGCCGGCCTCGAGGAACAGGTTGGCAGCCATCCAAACCGCAGACCGCAAAAGCGGATACAATGTCTTTTAAAAGAGTTTAATCACTTTGGTCAAGTTCAACGACAATTGGCGTGGAAATCTTGGGTTCTAGGGCCCCTGGGAATAAAGTTCTTTTTGTCCCTACCCCCTAGGAACTCCCACACACGATCCACACCGGGTCCAGGAATGAGGGACCCCCGTAAGGGGTCGAGCGGAGAAGGAGGGTCGCACCATTGAATCTAATGGCGGCGGGCGCCATGCATTGTCAATGGCGGCGCCGGCCATTGATTCCAATGGGGAAAAGCCGCATGGCGAAAAAACGACAAAGTGTGAAATGTTCAAATGTGTAAGTCCATATCTCCGGTTCTGGAATGACCAGAGGGATGGGATTTGGGTGGCATATAGCCAAGGTTCCGGCTTTAATGCATGCCCATTCCCAGCTCTCTCAGACCAACCAAATGGAGTATGGACGAAGGTAAAGATTTGTGGATTTTCTAATAGACTTCAATGGCGGCGGTTCCTCCATTGAAAGTCTATGGCGGGAAACTCCATTGACTACAACGGCGGAGTTGCTCCATTGAAACCCACGGTGGCAGAGCCCGTTGTTTTCAATGGGGATTTAGTGAAACGCTGAGATTTCTTTTTAGCGGAGATTTTTATAATAAAATATGAAACGGTTTATGTGATATTTGTATAACTCCGGTTCCATAGGTCATAGCGGGCTGAAAATTGGACCCTATAGTGTACCACTTCCGGCATTAAGGTCTGGAAAGTTTGGACCCGCTGGACCTACCAGAACTGGGTATTTTAATATGTGTAGGTATTAAAATGTATATGGGGTTTTGGGTTTGCTCTGAAAACTGCAGACTCCATCTGTTATGTTAATAGGCAGGAAGAACATCCTGCAAAGAATTAACATAGCCCGGTGATCAAAGGCTAATTGCCTAATTGTTTATGCTGGGCCCAGGAACCAAGGAACTGAGTGGTTTTTAAGTGTGATACTTCACACTAACAATGGAAGTCAAAAATCTGCTTCATAGAGCTTCAAAGGGATTTTTGCTAGACAGCTCGGCGCCTTGAGTGTAAGAGAAGGGTTAAAATGGTATATAAGCCAGAGTCACCCCTTACTCAATAGTCTTCATGATCTGCATGTATTGCTGTGATGTCAACTGAATTATGGAAGAAATGGCCCATCCTGTATCCTGATGGCTTTCTTGTCCTAACCTTTAAGTAAGTGTCCATATTTTGCCTGTTATTTGTATACCTCGTGTGTTCACCTTTATCAAGGAATAAATTATATTTTATCATATCTAAGTCTCGTCCAGTTCAACCCAGTTATATCTTTGGTGTTGTATTATTAATAGCCTGTCTCAAAGCTCCCGTCACAGGCTTATTAATAAAACTGGTGGCAGCGGCGGTATTGAACTGGACCTGTATTACAGTGTACTGCGGGATACTGTAATATAGTGGGAACTCGATGGTAATTGCGAGTTCCTGGGACTAAAGATATTGAACATACAGTGTACAACATATAACACAAGATATGGCACCTCTTCACTGTTCCCCTACTTGTGAAAAGCATTGTCTCCAGAACCAAAGTGCCGGCCATCCGTCTGACTGGAGCCGGGCACCGAGACCGGAGGAGTGCATCAAGTCGGCGCGGGGACCAGCAGCCAGCAAGGCTGAGAGAGAGGCAGCGATCGGTGAGCATGAAACCCGGCAGGCTGAGCAAAGATCCACAGCTGCAGCCGCTGTAACCACCAAACCGCCCAGAGAGCAGGGAAGGGACCCAGCTCCGGGACGGCAGAGACTTGTGGAGGGAGCGGGCGATCGCGGAGACCCCGAAAGTTTACAGCCGGAGAGGTAACGGCCGCTGCGACGGCCAGCCCATTTTCCCTGGAAGAGCTTTCACTGTTGTCTGCGTGGGGAGGGATGTGGTCCCAGGCGGAGCGGAACGAGTTCCTGAGGCTGGCGTTGTCCCGACCCACTTACCTCCTCCCAGAGCCCGGCGCTCAAGCAACTCCGCTCTGGACTCCGTTGCCCCTTGTTGGGGTTAGTCCACCGGTGATGGAGAAGCTCCGGCAGGCGCTGCGGCCCTGCCAACAAACGGGCCACAATAATGCCCGGTGCCCGGGCCGTGCGCGGTCGGGCGAAGAAGCCCCTCAGGGCCAGCGCTCACGAGCTGCGGAAAAGATGACCCAGTTAGCGGCATCCTCTGATGGCTCCCGCCCAGCCGGGGCGACAACCCTCCTCGGGATGTCTCCTGGAGAACCTGGACGGGCTGCATTGGCAACAGCGGTGGAGAGCAGCGGCCATCCACCTGATCCCGGCGGAGAACCGGCGGCGGTGGCGGAGAAGCCGCCACTCCGGCATCCTGCCGGTGACAATTTTATTTGGGGGAGGGTTGGGGTGTGCGGGAGGTGGGTGTTTCACATTGTTTGGCGGAGTCGGCGATTCCCAGCGATGACCGGAGCCCCACAATCCACGCCGGCGACCCTGCATCAAAGCCGGGTACTGCTGCAGCAGTTAACCGGGGCTCGCCCATGGCGGCGACGGCGGTGGAAGAGCCGCGATTCCGGCAAAGTGCCGGAACCCTTTCTGAGTGGGGGGAGGGACAGGGTTTGCGGGAGGGGGTTATTTTACCTGGTTTGGCGGGAGCTGTGTTCCTCCACAAAGACCTGGGACCCTTGTCCTGCACCGTTGTACCTGTACCCAACCCGGGTGCTGTTGCGGCCCGTTGCTGCACGGCCCAGATGGTGCCGGCGGCGACCACTCCAGTCCCCCTGCAATTGGGACCAACGAAGGCGGCGGTCTCTGCGGGGACCAGCGAGGTAAGCCAGACCAAGTCGCAGACTGACCCTGACTTATTTTTCCCTATGACTGCACCACGCTGTTTCACTATAGAAGTGACCGGGGGGTGGCAGGAGATAGGGATACCAGGGGAGGGGAAGGAAGGGTAGCTTGTAGGGCAGCCAAGCTTCCCCATTACCCTGGCGGAGGAGCAAGGGGACTCTCAGTTAAGAGCCCCACTGCTGCAGCCTTGCTATGGGCTGGAGGTATCAGGGGTTGTGGCAAAGTTAGACCACCCCCAGATTACCTGCCAGCCAGGAGCAAAGATGGGTGCATCTTAACCACCAACCCTGAGCTCATCCCAGGTAATGGGGAGGCAGTGTCAGGGAGATGGCCTCACTCAGCTGTCCCTAGGATCCAGGTTAGGATTAGCTAGGGAGAAGCGGAGTGAGGGGAGGCTGCAGGTAGGTAGCCAGCATCAGGTCTCAGTGAGAGAAGGGCTAGTGGTAGCCAGGGAGGGAAAGCAGCAGGTATGGCAGCTAGAGTTCCCCATTACCCTGGTGGAGCCTCAGGGGGTGTCTCAGATCAGCAACCCCCTGTTGCAGCCCAGCTATAGGCTGGGGGTATCATGGGCAGTGGCCAGCTTGTGCCACCCCAGGGATACCTGCCAGCCAAGAGCTAAGGCGGTTGCATCTGGAGGTGCCCCTGGGCTCATCCCTGGTAAGGGGGAGACAAGGTCAGGGAGGTAGGTGCACTCGGGTAGTCCCAGGGTCTGGGTTAGGATTGCCCAGGGGAGAGAGGAGTGCAGGTGGGCTGCAGGGAGGTAAGCAGCAGGAGTCATCAGCAGGGGCTGAGGTACTGGGCCTAGGGGAGGCTAGGCAGGGAGACACTGGGGAGCAGGGGAAGATAGGAGGTCAGTGGGGTGTCAGGCAGCTGGCAGAAGCTAGGGATGGGCTAGGTAGGCAGGAGATCCCTTGTTCTGACTGGCCAGGAGTGACCCCCCTGACAGATTCCCTAGGGTTCCCAGAGGAGGGGCTGTGGGTAGATAGGCAGCCAGGGAGGAGAGTCAAGGGTATAGCAGAGCAGCTACCGGTGGGCACAGGGCCAGGGCAGGTAGGGTCCCTACAGGATAGTGACATAGCTCTTTCCCAGACTTGGTTGACAGGAAAGCGACGGTCTGTGCTTGATAGCTTGTCTCTTGCTGGTGCAGAGACATGCCAGTCTCTGGGCAGTGTGCAGCCTGGTCTGCAAAGGGGCCCCTTCACCATGGACTTGGTTCACCAGGCACTGGGTGGGGGGCAGAGGGAGGCAAAGGAGAATGTTCGGCGGCCACAGTGGAGCCCTGCTCAGCAGGATCTGGACTTCACTATCCACTGTGGTCAGGACAATGTACTGGACAATGCCGGAGGACAATCTTGCCAGGCCAATCCCTCAGGACTTATTGAGTGCTTCAAGGGCGCCAGTGGTGTCCCAGTGCCAGGGAAGACAGCTGGTGCACCAGGCACCCATTGAGCAGGGGAGGTGTGACGAGAGAGAGGATTTGGCCCGGGATTAAAGGGGTTACACCCCATTTGGCCACCCTCTACTCTCACCTGGGAAGCTAGGGGTTAAGTGGACTGAGGTCCAGTAATGTGTTTTGCCTTGCTTCAATATTCAAATGTTTATTCCCCTGTGTAAATGTATTGTGTTATCCTGGTGTTTGCACCCACACATACACTAGGGTTGATGCGGGAGGGAAGGGGTTAATGTTAAAATAGTGATTATAGCCCTTTGTGTAATTTTCCCGCCTTTTCAGGCTCCATTTTGCAGCCGTCCATAGGTCGCCATTGAGCCTCCATGCTTTCTAATGGCAGAAGTAGCGGTTTTGGACCTGTTTTCCAGCGACGACCAGCAGGTGGCGTCCGAGAGGAGAGCGGCGGTTTCCCATTGTAAGTCAATGGGCTCATTGACTTCAATGGAGATTCCTCAGCGCCGGCCTCGAGGAACAGGTTGGCAGCCATCCAAACCGCAGACCGCAAAAGCGGATACAATGTCTTTTAAAAGAGTTTAATCACTTTGGTCAAGTTCAACGACAATTGGCGTGGAAATCTTGGGTTCTAGGGCCCCTGGGAATAAAGTTATTTTTGTCCCTACCCCCTAGGAACCCCCACACACGATCCACACCGGGTCCAGGAATGAGGGACCCCCGTAAGGGGTCGAGCGGAGAAGGAGGGTCGCACCATTGAATCTAATGGCGGCGGGCACCATGCATTGTCAATGGCGGCGCCGGCCATTGATTCCAATGGGGAAAAGCCGCATGGCGAAAAAACGACAAAGTGTGAAATGTTCAAATGTGTAAGTCCATATCTCCGGTTCTGGAATGACCAGAGGGATGGGATTTGGGTGGCATATAGCCAAGGTTCCGGCTTTAATGCATGCCCATTCCCAGCCCTCTCAGACCAACCAGACGGAGTATGGACGAAGGTAAAGATTTGTGGATTTTCTCATAGACTTCAATGGCGGCGGTTCCCCATTGAAAGTCTATGGCGGGAAACTCCATTAACTACAACGGCGGAGTTGCTCCATTGAAACCCACGGCGGCAGAGCCCGTTGTTTTTAATGGGGATTTAGTGAAACGCTGAGCTTTCTTTTTAGCGGAGATTTTTATAATAAAATATGAAACGGTTTATGTGATATTTGTATAACTCCGGTTCCATAGGTCATAGCGGGCTGAAAATTGGACCCTATAGTGTACCACTTCCGGCATTAAGGTCTGGAAAGTTTGGACCCGCTGGACCTACCAGAACTGGGTATTTTAATATGTGTAGGTATTAAAATGTATATGGGGTTTTGGGTTTGCTCTGAAAACTGCAGACTCCATTTGTTATGTTAATAGGCAGGAAGAACATCCTGCAAAGAATTAACATAGCCCGGTGATCAAAGGCTAATTGCCTAATTGTTTATGCTGGGCCCAGGAACCAAGGAACTGAGTGGTTTTTAAGTGTGATACTTCACACTAACAATGGAAGTCAAAAATCTGCTTCATAGAGCTTCAAAGGGATTTTTGCTAGACAGCTCGGCGCCTTGAGTGTAAGAGAAGGGTTAAAATGGTATATAAGCCAGAGTCACCCCTTACTCAATAGTCTTCATGATCTGCATGTATTGCTGTGATGTCAACTGAATTATGGAAGAAATGGCCCATCCTGTATCCTGATGGCTTTCTTGTCCTAACCTTTAAGTAAGTGTCCATATTTTGCCTGTTATTTGTATACCTCGTGTGTTCACCTTTATCAAGGAATAAATTATATTTTATCATATCTAAGTCTCGTCCAGTTCAACCCAGTTATATCTTTGGTGTTGTATTATTAATAGCCTGTCTCAAAGATCCCGTCACAAGGAGTACATCAAACAATGCATGTCAGGCTGAGCTGGGCCTCTTTCCTCTACTGCTCACTGTACAGAAGAGAGCACTGACATTCTGGGCCCACCTAAACAACAGTCACCCACAGTCTTACTGCTACAGAGCAATGCAAAGCCAGGACCTCCTCACTAAACCCCGTGTCATCAAACAACTTGTCCTCTCACTCCAAGGACAAAACCCCACACAGATCAACAACCTGCCGAAAAAACAAATCAACTCAATCGCCAACGAAATGAAGAAGCAGTATGTGACTATGTGGGAAAATGATATCCAGCACTCAAAGAAGCAGGAGACCTACCACGGCCTACAGAGAGAATACACTCTGGCACCCTACCTACTGAAGGTAAAAGACCCAAAACAGAGACAGACCCTGAGCCAGTACAGAATAAGTGCCCACAGCCTAGAAATAGAAACAGGCAAACACAGACAGAACTGGAAGCCCCGGGAGATGAGACTGTGCCAAAGATGTGAGCTGGGAGAGGTAGAAGATGAAACACACTTCCTGTTGCGTTACACACAATACTCTGAAGTGAGGAGTGCCCACCTAGAGAAACTAACTGCTGTTATCCAGAACTTTAATAATATAGAGAACCAAAAAATAGCGATCCTCCTGGGAGAAGATGAAACCACAGCAGTACTGGCTGCACACTATATCAGCACCTGCCACAAGCTGAGAGACGTCCACTAACCCCCACATCCCTGTGTGTAATGGTTACCCATATACCGGCAATCATTATACCCTACCCCCTAGTATTAGTGTAATTTTTGTCCCCCACCCCCTATTATTCACGCTTTGGCAATACTGAAATGTTCTTTCATCATGCCAATATAGCTAATTTGATTTGATTTTGATTTGAGAGATAGAGATAGAGAGAGACAGAGATAGAGAAAGATAGAGAAAGATATAGATAGATATAGATAGATAGAGATATATACAGAGAAAGATAGATAGAGATAGAGGTAGAGAAAGAGAGATAGAGAAATAGAGAGAGATAGAGAAAGAGAGAGATAGAGAAAGATAGAGAGAGATATATACACACACACACACTGCATCCCCATCTATACACACATACACACTGCAGTCCCCCTCTATATAGAAACACAATAGAAAGCTTTTTCATAAATACGACACTTCTGTATAGTTATACGGTCTAATTTTTTTATTCAAGCAAAATTGTAAATATACTAAAGCACACACAAACTCTGCAGCTACACACAATCTGCAGCTGCCCACATACATAGGGTGACCGGTCGACAAAGTCCAAAAGACCAGGACTGTCCCGGCTAAACTGGGATTTCTAGTGAGCCTACACATACAAACTCTGCAGACAGACACACAAACTCTCCCTCCTCACTGTGTCCTGCGTGGAGCTCTCTGCAGGAAGGGAGTGGGAGGAGTCACTGTCTAGCTGCTGCCTCCTGTCCAATCTCCTCAACTGTCTGAGAGCTGGTCTGACAAGTGAAAGCTGATTGGCTGGAAATTAAAACTTGGCAAGGTGCCAACAATTCAAGCCAATTACTCATTGAATAATGCCTGGAATATTGACCAATCATAGAGCAGGGATTTCAATAATGTCAAAAATGTCTTAGCTTAAAAAATTAAGCAAAGGCCTTGCACAAAATGAAGGGATAATTACAGTATATCCTGGTTGAAGTGAACGGCTGAGACAACTTTAGGGTGGAACAAAGGTATGAAAAATTGAAGAAGAAAAAAACCCATAGGCTGCAATTTAGACTTTGAGAGTTCATAAGAGCTGAAAGAGGTTTCAAAGATCCTGTCTTGAGCAGAAAATTACTGCATATATCAGGGAAATTAAATGGTTCGTAGAAATTAGAGATACTGCCGCTCTCCTACTATATGAATGGATTGTATATGTCAATCAGGTGCATATGAGAAGGAGATAGTGGAAGGAATGAAGGGGTTAATAGATTAACCAAGATTCCTATGTGCACTCTCTATGACCAATTGAGGGCTGGTAAATATTCAATCCTAGGGTGACCACTAAATAGCCTCTCACTGATGTGTTAAAAACTTGCTTTATTAAACATGTATACAATGGACAACAATTACTCCATTAAAATAAACAGGGACAAATTACTACAGTGGAGGATATACTGTACTGTAGTATCAACTTTTGTCTGTGAGCTAGTCTATGTCCTCTGTGGTGAGCTGTAAAGGGAGGAAGCTACCATTTACATAGGTACATGTACCTTGGAGGTATGATCTATTCACAGTGGCTATATTAGTCACTAGAAAAAAACACACCCAAAATGACTGCTAGGACTCTAAACTTGTATTGGTGCTGTATTAGAAGTCTGATGTAAAGAGGCACTTAGTCTTGGTGTGTGTAAGACCTGTAGTACTATCTATATATCATACCACTGCTATCATTACGGATACACTCATTGCAGGTGTAACCAACTTGTTTCATACAGACGTATATGATAGTTCAAATGTTTGCAGAGAACTCACTCTCCCATGGTTTGCAGAGCGTGGCTAAACATCTTATCACACTCACTGATGTATAGGTGAATGGGGTAACAGCCTGGAATATCTCTATATTAAACTCTGTAATGTGGCAAATGACCAGATATAACCCAAGTGGTGTATGCAAACACAAGTGTATAAGTTGGAGTGTATCAAACAGTCCTGCAAACGTGTAATGATAGTGCCTTATCCAGCATATTTACTTATTTATTTCTTTTTATTTATAAAAATATTTTACCAGGAAGTAATACATTGAGAGTTACCTCACATTTTCAAGTATGTCCTGGGCACAGAGTAAAACAAATAATACATGGTTACAAGTACAGTTACATAAATGAGCAGGGTATACATTATATACATTATATACAAGACATTGCGTGCACAGTTAAAGAAAATATATATTATGGGCGTATGAAATAGTTACAGACCAGATTAAAATGTGAGACAGCCTTAGATTTGAAAGAACTTAAACTGGTGGTTCATACGACCTGACCAGTCATTGTATGGTTGTACACTGGCGACACACTTTATTCGAGCTCGGCTAGTCCCACGAATTCGGGTATATCCGGGTGTATTGAGGTTTGTGACTGTTTTCTGCCCGAGTGCATTGAGGTATTTTCCAGGCAGGGATTGAAGCATTTTATTTCTGCTGGCTGCAATACTGCACAGTATATATATATATACTGCATTACAATTCATGAATTTATGCCATATGGTAGACACGCGAAGCATTGCAGCCTATTAAATCCTAATGATTATCATTTAACAGAGCAGCCGCCCATCAGCCAGGCATGAACCCAGGCTGGGAAGGCAAACGCAACGGGGCTTGTCAGAGGTGAGGAGCGGCGCATTCCAGGTATCTGCCAGGTACATACCGGGTATTTGCTCGAATAAAGTGTGTCGGTGCAGTATCTGCTGGCATGTTTCCTCTCAGACCTCCACTGCAGCGCTCCCTGATGACATCATAAGATGACGTCAGTAAAACCAACGAACGTTTCACACCTGCCCGGCGCTTTGTCAAGGTGTAAGGAGTCCATTTCTGGGACCGCAGGAGCCACTCACAGCGACAGTGACTAAGTGCATCGAATTTATTCTGACCCATAACTACTTCACATTTGGAAATGACACATACCTCCAGACAACCGGGACCGCTATGGGCACTCGGATCGCGCCACAGTATGCCAACCTGTTCTGCGCAAAACTGGAAAGTTACTTTTCTTTCCACCTGTCACTTGAAACCCCTTACATACCTCCGCTACATCGATGACATCCTCCTGATTTGGACCTCTGGTGAACAGGACCTCCTACAGTTCCATGAGAACTTCAATACGTTCCACCCGAACATCAACCTCAAACTCACCCATTCCCCAAACGAAGTTTACTTCCTAGACACCATTACCATAAAGAACAACCAACTACAGACTTCTGTATACCGCAAACCTACAGACAGACCCAGCTATTTGAGGGACAATAGCTTCCACCCGACACACACTAAGCATGCAACAATCTACAGTCAAGCCATACGATATAACCGGATATGCTCCGACACAACAGACAGAGACCAGCGGATTACAGTCTTGAGATCTGATTTCATAAACCACAGCTATAACCACAGAATTGTAGACCAGAAAATTCACAAAGCCACCAGAATACCAAGAAGTGATCTCCTTGAATACAACAGAAACAGATATGAGACAGGGTACCTTTGGTGGTCACATATAACCCACACCTAGAAGCCCTACGCAAGATCGCCAGGGAACTACAACCCATTCTCCAGGAAGATACAAGACTGCAACATGTCTTCCCTGAAACACTCTTATTATCATACAGACAACCCACTAATCTCAAGGAAATGATGGTGAGGAGTAAAGTATTCAACAGTACAACTGAATGCGGGACAAGACTGCCAGGACGCAAAATGCAAAACCTGCGCAATGCTCCACACAGCGGGCACAATGCAAATACCACACAGGAATCTGGAGTACAAAATCAGAGGAAGGTTCACCTGTTCCACTACCAATGTTGTGTACCTCATCATGTACATGAAATGCCCAGGGGGCTGCTACTACATAGGTGAAACGGGACAGGGGCTAAACAAAAGAATGGATCTGCATCGCCACAGCATCACAAGCGGAACCAGAAATAGTCCTGTCGGCGAACATTTCTCTGACTGACTACAAGATGAATATATGCAAAGGTAATCTCAGAACACCGAAAGAGAGATGGCTGCATGAATACAGATTTAAGCAACTGTTCGGGACCCTTAGCGATGACTGAACTCGAGACCGAAATTTCATGAGTCATTACTGACATGAGAGAACTCTCTTCCCATGAGGGCTAAGGCCATGTCCGTACATACTGCAATAAATAAAGAAATAAATATATATATATATATATATATATATATATATACATACACATAGGGACCACATAGTTTCCACACAGTATTGTAGTTTTGCCACAGCCTCTTACACTTACACAAACACCAACAACATTGATATACATCCCCACTCCAAACACACATTTTGTAAAGCACTGTGTACACTGTGGGCTCTTTACCGATTTATATACACATACGCACACATTATCACCTCTAGCCATAAAACTGCACGGGGGAGTGATTGTCTTCCATCACAGATCACATTCCAGTATGTACTGTTTTTAAGTTTAAACCCCTTTTTTGGCTTCATTCATTGTAACACCGCCAGAAGAAGAGATTAGTGTATCTCGAAAGCTCGCAAGAATAAAAGCATTTTGTTAGCCACAGAACTGTATCGTCTATTCATTTCTGAGATGTGTGTGTGTGTGTGTGTGTGTGTGTGTGTGTGTGTGTGTGTGTGTGTGTGTGTGTGTGTGTGTGTGTGTGTGTGTGTGTGTGTGTGTGTGTGTGTGTGTGTGTGTGTGTGTGTGTGTGTGTGTGTGTGTGTATAGAAAAGAAAAAAAAAAGAAAAAGAAAAAAGCGCCCAATCCTAGTGCATTACTTTATAAAAAATGGATTTAATGTTCCAAAAAACTCAATGGTTAAACTCACAAACAATGAAGATAAAAAAGCATGTATGAGATCAATACTCATGCTCCGATTTGTCAGCAAGAAGCTTCTCCTCTGCTCAGCTGCTCCACAGACCAGTGTGGTCCTCGTGAGTCTTCGTCCAGCAGGAACTCTCGGCACCAGTGGTTTCTCAAATTCTTCCCCCGGGGAACACAAACCAGATGTCCCTGGTTCCAAGCAAGGAGGAAGGAAGGAGGCGGAAGTAACAGGACCACAGATGGTACCTGTCTTTGAGTGAGGTGGCAGCCACTTGCTCAACAAACGCTAGGTCATCCACAGCACATTAACCCTACGCGTTTCCTCATACTTGCTGATTTCATCAGGGGATGGACTGAGACATATCAACCGGATATATATACCCAGAGTCCTAATTGGTTGTATTAAATTGGTTAAATGGAGGCTCCTGTGTGTAATTGGGTATACCACTATACATACATCAAAATAATAATGTTTAAAGGTCCTAAAAGGTGTTTATACAAATCTTTAAAAAAAAATGTAAAAAAAATATATGATATAAATGATTGTTTATATATATAAATATATAAATATATAAATATATATATATATATATATATATATATATATATATATATACACTATGATATAAACATACATTGTATAGTCCAATAAATTATCCAAAATTGAACACAGACAGATATTTCAAACATAAATTTCTAACATTTAACTATCTGAAAACAAATGCTTTAACAGTGGAAACATATACTAAACTAAATAAGTTGGCTTTGATTAAAATTAAATTATAAATACAAGCTTACAGAGAGGAGGATATAATGATTTATTAATTCATTAAATAATTTGTTGGCTAGATATTTGATAGTATAGGTAAAACTATATAGATCATATAATACCAGTAATGTAACAAACCAATTAAAAAATGAAAAATAACATATGAATGAAAAGAACAAACTAGAGAAAACTAGTTTGTTCTTTTCATTCATATTTTATTTTTGATTTTTTAATTGGTTTGTTACATTACTGGTATTATATGACAATCTATATAGTTTTACCTATACTATCAAATATCTAGCCAACAAATTATTTAATTAATAAATCATTATGTCCTCCTCTCTATAAGCATGTATTTATAATTTAATTTTAATCAAAGCCAACTTATTTAGTTTAGTATATGTTTTCACTGTTAAAGCATTTGTTTTCAGATAGTTAAATGTTAGAAATTTATGTTTGAAATATCTGTCTGTGTTCAATTTTGGATAATTTATTGGACTATACAATGTATGTTTATATCATAGTTTTTGTTTATATATATCATTGAAAACTGTGCTAATAGAGATTTATTTATATGTTTTAAGATTTGTATAATCTGTATAAACACCTTTTAGGACCTTTAAACATTATTATTTTGATGTATGTATAGTGGTATACCCAATTACACACAGGAGCCTCCATTTATCCAATTTAATACAACCAATTAGGACTCTGGGTATATATATCCGGTTGATATGTCTCAGTCCATCCCGATGAAATCAGCAAGTATGAGGAAATGCGTAGGGTTAATGTGCTGTGGATGACCTAGCGTTTGTTGAGCAAGTGGCTGCCACCTCACTCAAAGACAGGTACCATCTGTGGTCCTGTTACTTCCGCCTCCTTCCTTCCTCCTTGCTTGGAACCAGGGACATCTGGTTTGTGTTCCCCGGGGGAAGAATTTGAGAAACCACTGGTGCCGAGAGTTCCTGCTGGATGGAGACTCACGTGGACCACACTGGTCTGTGGAGCAGCTGAGCAGAGGAGAAGCTTCTTGCTGACAAATCGGAGCATGAGTATTGATCTCATACATGCTTTTTTATCTTCATTGTTTGTGAGTTTAACCATTGAGTTTTTTGGAACATTAAATCCATTTTTTATACGGTAATGCACTAGGATTGGGCGCTTTTTTTCTTTTTCTCTACAGGTTGAGTGGGGAGGTCGTTGGGCCCTATCAGAAGGCTGCCTGTTTCCTGTGTCAGTGTTTTTGATTTGCTGTATTGGACTTCATTTTTTGGACACATAAGGATATTATGTTTTAAGTATTGTCATTTTTTTGTTCATATATTTTTTATTAGTATTTAATACATTTTTGTGGTTAAATAGGCATCCACAGCACTATTTTTAATTTATTTATTTTATTTTATGGTGTATAATTGGATGTTGATTATATATGAAACACCTCTAGTGTGTTAAAGAGTTACTACAATATGATGTTAAATACTGACAAGTCTAAAGTGCACTAGATCAATATATACTGTAATGTATTACAATGCATATACCAAAATAAAGAATGGAGGAATAAAAATAATATAAAAAACACAATAAATGGTTAAAAATCAAGTGATTGAAAAAATGTCCATATGAAACAATCAGATACCAAACCAATGATGTGATCTGGAAAAGTCTGACAATGATTTGTCAAGATACTGGCAGCCTTCTTCTTGGGCACAACAACCTCCCTTGACAGACCTAACAGAAACAAAAGATGAAAAAGCGCCCGATCTCCGTGTATTAACGTAAATAAAATTTAATAAAATATGGACATCACGATTCAAAACTCACAAGATTCCAAATATAAAAAGCATTGTATGAGTAATACTCATTCTCCGACCCGTCGTGTGTTAACGCCACGGCACCTCTGCTCCACTGGGGGCGCTCCGGACTGACGCCACGGCAGCTCTGCTCCACTGGGGGCGCTCCCGACTGATGTCACGCCTCTCTAGATGGTGTTACACCTTGGAGGTTCCTCCGGCAACATCCGTCTCTTGGATGTAAGTTCCCTTTGTGGTATAGAGTCCCAATACACAGGAACAGGGTCTGGCTTCACTCTCACAACTGGCACTAATTCTGAGCACTTATAAAATGACAATAGTAACACGTCCCTACGCGTTTCTTCAGACTAGGGGAAACAAAAAAGAAAAAAGCGCAAGGCCCATAGAGTAGTATGATTCTGTTTATAAGCAATTTAAAACGGTTATAAACACTTACAACAATGTAGTTGGTACAGGCACTTCGGTACTGAGATTAGACCGCAGGAACAGAGGCACGTTGCTCCCTCTCCAAACATAGCTCAACCCCCGATCGATGACACACGCCGACGTCACGAGTCACCTGACGCAGAAGTGAAGGAGTTCGCCGATCGAGAGGAGAAGGAGGGCAAGGACTCATACAAACCCTGACAAACAGACGAGCAACGTGCCTCTGTTCCTGCGGTCTAATCTCAGTACCGAAGTGCCTGTACCAACTACATTGTTGTAAGTGTTTATAACCGTTTTAAATTGCTTATAAACAGAATCATACTACTCTATGGGCCTTGCGCTTTTTTCTTTCCCCTGTCTCTAATTTCTTCTGGTTCCGAGGTTGGTTCCAGATGCAAAGAAGCTGCATACCCATAATTTTCGTGACTGGACTCTATATGTGGGAACCCGATTTTTGAAATTCTTCAAACTTTAAGTATTAATTTTTCCTTTTTGTAGTAATTGTTTATTTTATTGTGTAAATCCCATCCATTTTATGCGATACATGTATGTATATATATATATATATATATATCAATTTTGTTAGTAAGAGCGCTGGTGGACACAGTGGATGATAGAGGGGTTAACACCCATCTAGACTCT
Organism: Ascaphus truei; assembly: GCF_040206685.1. Lineage (NCBI taxonomy): Eukaryota > Metazoa > Chordata > Amphibia > Anura > Ascaphidae > Ascaphus > Ascaphus truei. Next base: position 234,008 of record NW_027456916.1, read on the forward strand.
TACTGTGTTTAACTCATTCAAACTACAGTATATTCAGTTTCTTCAGACTAAGCTGATTTCTTCAGGGGATAAAGGTTAATAGGATCAGGGTGGTTTAAATATATCAAAAACGCAAAGGATGACGGAGTGTGTCCTAGACTGACCAATGGTGTTCGGCAGTAGCTTCAAGTAATAAACTGCCTGGTAACCAAGCTAGAGATGGTGGGGAAGAAAACGGGAAAAACGGGAAGGGGGGGGAAGGAGACGAAGAAGGGGCTGATGGTGTAGTAGTACAAAAAACCTTTTAATAAACAAACACATAAAAAGCCCCCCTGAGGGCGTACTCACACTCTGTACTGCCACTCAGGGCACATAAAAGTATCTTTGCAGCCAATGCTGTCCGGTGTGCGTTTCCTCCGTCTTTGACAGTCTCTGGCGATCCCCAGAAGCGGCCGCTGGGGTCCTCGTACAGCTTGACTGGAGTCGGCGTCTGACGTCACGATCAACCGGGAACGGATTGCCTCCTCCTCCTCTTCCACTCAACGCGTTTCGCAAGATAGGGTTAACTTGCTTCGTCAACACTCCTGGCAAAGCAAGTTAACCCTATCTTGCGAAACACGTTGAGTGGAAGAGGAGGAGGCAAAGATACTTTTATGTGCCCTGAGTGGCAGTACAGTGTGAGTACGCCCTCAGGGGTGTTTTTATACGTTTGTTTATTAAAAGGTGTTTTGTACTACTACACCATCAGCCCCTTCTTTGTCTCCTTCCCCCCCCCCCCCCCCTTCCCGTTTTCTTCCCCACCATCCCTAGCTTGGCTACCAGGCAGTTCACCACTTGAAGCCGAACACCATTGGTCAGTCTAGGACACACTCCCTCATCCTTTGCGTTTTTGGTTCTCTAGAGGATTGTGGCTTCCCCCTTATGAGGTTGAGTGGTCCTTTGACTTTATATTTTATTTGTCGTTACTTTTATTTTGTATTGCTTATTTTCCTTTTTTTGCATTTGCTTGATTATTTTATTCACCACTGGTTGGTGCTGTGGGTACTGTACCAAGGAAGCGCCGGGCAGTCTATTTCTGTTTTTTATTCCTGGGTTAAATATATCCCTGACCAATCCATGAAGACTTCTTATAATTGATTAATTTTATACACATGATAATCAATTGAATTGTGCAAAACTATCAATTAATATATTTCTAGCACATATTGATGCTAAATCTATGTACATACATATGTATAATGTAATATAATAACTTAATACAATTATTTCTGCACATACAGTTTTGGATGGTTGTTAAACTAATTCATTTTAAGGCTATTAAATGAACTGTTTGAGGATGGCATACAAAAAATACATACATATTGAATCGATTCAAGGGAGGGGTATGGTTACATCATAGAATGAACGAGAGCAGTGTGGTTGTAGATCAATTAATTTAATTAACTAACTCAATTCATTATCAGGTTTAACCATGACAATATGAATGTCTTCATGGATTCGTCAGTGGATATATTTAAACCAATAGATAGAGAAAATTGTGGGGTGCTCTAAACTCCAGGCTTGCAGCTTATATAAGCACAGCTTGATAGAAGTTCCTCTATGGTGGAAATACCTGTATATATAATAATGTATACCAACACCTTTACTGTTGAACATAAACAAATTTCCACAATATGTCGACTACCTGGTAAGATTCCACATTCACTGCGGTAAGAATCCACACATCCTAGTGTCCAGACAAATAGAGATCGACGTGGAAGTAAATAGGTGTGTACAACAAGAGTAATAAGACTCACGTTTGGTAGGTATATTTTTCTTATTTTTCAAAGACCTAACGGTTGAAACGCGTTGGTGGGGTCTTTCGTACCCTGTGATGTAGCTGTTTTTACTCGGATTCAATAAATTGTCATATATTATGGGTACGCACTCTGTTTAACCTTTTTTTGTCCTATATCCTGGTGCAAGTTTTTCTTACCTTGTCTATCGATATATTTAAACCACCCTGATCCTACCAACCTTTATCCCCTGAAGAAATCAGCTTAGTCTGAAGAAACGCGTAGGGACGTGTTACTACTGTCATTTTATAAGTGCTCAGAATTAGTGCCAGTTGTGAGAGTGAAGCCAGACCCTGTTCCTGTGTATTGGGACTCTATACCACAAAGGGAACTTACATCCAAGAGACGGGAGTTGCCGGAGGAACCTCCAAGGTGTAACACCATCTAGAGAGGCGTGACGTCAGTCAGGAGCACCCCCAGTGGAGCAGAGCTGCCGTGACGTCAGTCCGGAGCGCCCCCAGTGGAGCAGAGCTGCCGTGGCGTCAGTCGGGAGCGCCCCCAGTGGAGCAGAGCTGCCGTGGCGGTAACACACGACGGGTCGGAGAATGAGTATTACTCATACAATGCTTTTTATATTTGGAATCTTGTGAGTTTTGAATCGTGATGTCCATATTTTATTAAATTTTATTTACGTTAATACACGGAGATCGGGCGCTTTTTCTTCTTTTTTTCTGTTATATATTTATATAAAATGGGAAACTTACAGAGACAGTAGGGGAGGGAATAAGTGCTGTAGATGGCAGTGCTTGGTCACAATGGCTGGTAGGGGTGACTGAGTGGGACAATAGCCATGAGTGCAGGCTATTGGGATACTTGATTTGTGGGGGGAGATTTAAGGCTGGTCAGTGTTAACCTTTTCATTTAACACCATTTACAGAAGAGGTGGCAGGGAGGCGTGGGTGAGATCAGGTGTGTATGTCTAACTTCAGGCTATGGGGAGATCCCCAGCAGCAGGAATGAGCAGATAGAGGGTGTGAATAGATGATTTGTGTGGGTGTTTTTTATTGAGGGATATAGATGTTGTTGGGAGAGAGGTGTATAAATAATGGTGCAGTGGGGAGTGGAAAAGTTGGAGAGAACAGAGACATTCACAAAGGAGTGAGGAAACAGTAAACAGAAAAAGCAGTAGGGAGGGCATAGTGAGATGCAGGAGGAGAGACAGGCCAGGTACTGGAGGATAAAAATGAACAAATAATCACAGATATTAAAAGTTAATATCTCACAGTGGCAACGTTGTAATGCAGAGTCCAGATCTTCCTCCAATCTTCACCTCCAAATTCAACTCCAAAATTAACTCTTGTAGACACTTCAGATGTGACACAACCATATTCCCATGACCTGTTATTTATATTATTTGTTATTTATATGATTACCATACAATACACATACTAATACAATACACACACACACACACACACACACACACACACACACACACACACACACACACACACACACACACACACACACTAATACAACACACACACACACACACACACACACACACACACACACAATACACACACACACACACACTAATACAATACACACACACTAATACAATACAATACACACACACACACACACACAATACACACACACACACACACTAATACAATACACACACACACACACACACACACTAATGCAATACACACACACACACACTAATACACACACACACACTAATACAATACACACACACACTAACACAATACAATACACACACACACATACAATACACACACACACACTAATACAATACACACACACACACTAATACAATACACACACACACACACACTAATACAATACACACACACACTAATACAATATACACACACACTAATACAATACACACACACACTAATACAATACAATACACACACACACTAATACAATACACACACACACACTAATACAATACACACACACACACACACACACACACTAATACAATACACACACACACACACTAATACAATACAATACAATACACACACACTAATACAATACACACACTAATACAATACAATACACACACACTAATACAATACAATACACACACACTAATACAATACAATACAATACACACACTAATACAATACACACACTAATACAATACACACACACACACACTAATACAATACACACACACATACTAATACACACACACACGCACACACTAATACAATACACACACACACTAATACAATACACACACACACTAATACAATACACACACACACACACACTAATACACACACACACACACACACACACACTAATACAATACACACACACACTAATACAATACACACACACACACACACTAGAGGGGGGACTGGCTCTGGCGATCCTCCCCACCTTCACCACATGTGAAGGGGGAGGGGGGGGTGAGGCAGCAGGGGGAGAGAGGGAGAGAGGGGGGGAGAGGCTGCAGGGGGAGAGAGGGGGGGAGAGGCTGCAGGGGGAGAGAGGGAAAGAGGGGGGGAGAGGCTGCAGGGGGAGAGAGCGGGGAGAGGCTGCAGGGGGAGAGGAGGGGGGGAGAGGCTGCAGGGAGAGAGGAGGGGGGGAGAGGCTACAGGGGGAGAGGCTACAGGGAGAGAGGCTGCAGGGAGAGAGGGGGGGGAGAGAGGCTGCAGGGAGAGAGGGGCGGGAGAGAGGCTGCAGGGAGAGAGGGGGGGAGAGAGACTGCAGGGAGAGAGGCTGCAGGGAGAGGGGGGAGAGAAAGGGGAGAGAGAGAGGGGAGAGAGAGGGGGGTAGAGAGAGGGGGGTAGAGAGAGGGGGGGGTAGAGAGGGGGGGTAGAGGGGGCAGAGAGAGGGGGGAGAGAGAGGGGGCAGAGAGAGGGAGAGGGGGGAGAGAGGGGGGAGAGAGGAGGAGAGAAAGGGAGAGAGGGGGGGAGAGAGGGGGGGAGAGAGAGAAGGGGAGAGAGAGAGAGGGGGAGAGAGAGAGAGGGGGAGAGAGAGAGAGGGGGAGAGAGAGAGGGGGCGAGAGAGGGGGGAGAGAGGGGGGAGAGAGGGGGGAGAGAGAGAGGGGAGAGAGGAGAGAGAGGGGAGAGAGAGGGGGAGAGAGGGAGAGAGAGGAGGGAGAGAGAGGGGGGAGAGAGAGGGGGGAGAGAGGGGGGAGAGAGGGGGGAGAGAGGGGGGAGAGAGGGGGGAGAGAGGGGTAGAGAGGGGGGAGAGAGGGGGGAGAGAGAGGGGGCAGAGAGAGGGGGCAGAGAGGGGAGAGAGGGGGAGAGAAGAGAGAGAGGGGGGAGAGAGAGGGGGGAGAAAGAGGGGGGAGAGAGAGGGGGGAGAGGGGGGAGAGATAAGGGGGGAGAGATAGGGGGGAGAGAGAGAGGGGGAGAGAGAGGGAACAGAGAGAGGGGGGAGAGAGAGGGGGCAGAGAGAGGGGGCAGAGAGAGGGGGCGAGGAGGGAGAGAGGGGGGAGAGAAGAGAGAGAGGGGGAGAGAAGAGAGAGAGGCGGGAGAGAAGAGAGAGAGGCGGGAGATAAGAGAGAGAGGGGGGAGAGAGGGGGAGAGAGGGGGAAGAGAGGGGGAGAGAGGGGGGAGAGAGGGGGGAGAGAGGGGGGAGAGAGGGGGAGAGAGAGGGGGAGAGAGAGGGGGGAGAGAGAGGGGGGAGAGAGGGGGGAGAGGGGGGGGAGAGGGGGGGGGGAGAGGGGGGAGAGGGGGGGGGGAGAGGGGGGGAGAGGGGGGGAGTGGAGAGAGAGGGGGAGAGAGGAGAGAAAGTGGGGAGAGAGGAGAGAGAGGAGGAGAGAGGGGGGGAGAGAGAGGGGGGAGAGAGGAGAGGGGGAGAGAGAGGAGAGAGGGGGAGAGAGGGGGGAGAGAGGGGGAGAGGAGAGAGGGGGGAGAGAGGAGAGAAAGGGGAGAGAGGGGGGAGAGAGGAGAGAGGGGGGAGAGAGGAGAGAAAGGAGGAGAGAGAGGGGGGAGAGAGAGGGGGGAGAGAGAGGGGGGAGAGAGAGGGGGGAGAGAGAGAGGGGGGAGAGAGAGGGGGGAGAGGGGGAGAGAGGGGAGAGAGGGGGGAGAGGGGGGGAGAGAGAGTGGGGATAGAGAGAGAGAGAGAGGAGAGAAAGGGGGGAGAGAGGAGAGAGAGGAGAGAGAGGGGGGAGAAAGAGGGGGGAGAGGGGGTGAGAGGGGGGAGAGAGGGGAGAGAAGAGAGAGAGGGGGGAGAGGAGAGAAAGGGGGGAGAGAGGAGGAGAGAAAGGGGGGAGAGAGGAGAGAGAGGGGGAGAGAGGGAGAGAGGGAGAGAGGGGGGGAGTGGGGAGAGAGAAGAGAGAGAGGGGGGAGAGAGGAGAGAGAGGGGGGAAGAGAGGGGGGGATTGAGAGGGGGTGGAGAGAGAGGGGGGAGAGAGGAGGGAGAGAGAGGAGGGAGAGAGGGGGGAGAGAGGGGGGAGAGAGGGGGGAGAGAGGGGGGAGAGAGGGGGGAGAGAGGGGGGAGAGGGGGGGAGAGAGGGGGGAGAGAGAGGGGAGAGAGAGAGGGGAGAGAGAGGGGGGAGAGAGAGGGGGGAGAGAGAGGGGGGACAGAGGGGGGAGAGGAGAGAGGAGGGACAGAGGGGGGAGAGGAGAGAGAGAAGGGGGAGAGAGGAGAGAAAAGGGGGGAGAGGAGAGAGGAGGAGAGAGGGGAGAGAGAGAGAGAGAGAGGGGGGAGAGAGAGGGGAGAGAGAGGGGAGAGAGAGAGGGGAGAGAGAGGGGGGAGAGAGGGGGGAGAGAGGGGGGAGAGAGGGGGGGAGAGAGAGGGGGGAGGGAGGGGGGGGAGAGAGAGGGGGGGAGGAGAGAGAGGGGGGAGAGAGGGGGGAGAGGAGAGAGAGGGGAGAGAGAGGGGGGAGAGAGGAGAGAAATGGGGGGAGAGGGGGGAGAGAGGAGAGAAATGGGGGGGGAGAGGAGAGAGAGGAGGAGAGAGAGGGGGGAGAGAGGGGGGAGAGAGAGGGGGGAGAGGGGGGGGAGAGAGAGGGGGGAGAGGGGGGGAGAGAGGAGAGGGGGAGAGAGGAGAGAGAGGAGGGGGAGAGAGAGGAGAGAGGGGGAGAGAGGGGGGAGAGAGGGGGGGAGAGGAGAGAAAGGGGAGAGAGAGGGGGGAGAGAGGAGAGAGGGGGGAGAGAGGAGAGAGGGGGGAGAGAGGAGAGAAAGGGGAGAGAGAGGAGGAGAGAGAGGGGGGTGAGAGAGAGGGGGAGAGGAGGGAGAGAGGGGGGAGAGAGAGGAGGAGAGAGAGGGGGGGGTAGAGAGGGGGGGTAGAGGGGGCAGAGAGAGGGGGGAGAGAGAGGGGGCAGAGAGAGGGAGAGGGGGGAGAGAGGGGGAGAGAGGGGGGAGAGAGGAGGAGAGAAAGGGAGAGGGGGGGGAGAGAGGGGGGGAGAGAGAGAGAGGGGGCGAGAGAGAGGGGGCGAGAGAGAGGGGGCGAGAGAGGGGGGAGAGAGGGGGGAGAGAGGGGGGAGAGAGGGGGGAGAGAGGGGGGAGAGAGAGAGGGGAGAGAGAGGGGAGAGAGAGGGGGAGAGAGGGAGAGAGAGGAGGGAGAGAGAGGGGGGAGAGAGAGGGGGGAGAGAGAGGAGGAGAGAGGGAGGAGAGAGAGGAGGAGAGAGAGGGGGGAGAGAGGGGGGAGAGAGGGGGGAGAGAGGGGGGAGAGAGGGGGAGAGAGGGGGGAGAGAGGGGGGAGAGAGGGGGGAGAGAGGGGGGAGAGAGGGGGAGAGAGGGGTAGAGAGGGGGGAGAGAGGGGGGAGAGAGGGGGGAGAGAGAGGGGGCAGAGAGAGGGGGCAGAGAGGGGAGAGAGGGGGAGAGAAGAGAGAGAGGGGGGAGAGAGAGGGGGGAGAAAGAGGGGGAGAGAGAGGGGGGAGAGAGAGGGGGGAGAGGGGGGAGAGATAAGGGGGGAGAGATAGGGGGGGAGAGAGAGAGGGGGAGAGAGAGGGAACAGAGAGAGGGGGGAGAGAGAGGGGGCAGAGAGAGGGGGCAGAGAGAGGGGGCAGAGAGGGGGGGCAGAGAGGGGGGAGAGGAGGGAGAGAGGGGGGAGAGAAGAGAGAGAGGGGGAGAGAAGAGAGAGAGGCGGGAGAGAAGAGAGAGAGGGGGGAGATAAGAGAGAGAGGGGGGAGAGAGGGGGAAGAGAGGGGAGAGAGGGGGAGAGAGGGGGGAGAGAGGGGGGAGAGAGGGGGGAGAGAGAGGGGGAGAGAGAGGGGAGAGAGAGGGGGAGAGAGGGGAGAGAGGGGGAGAGAGAGGGGGAGAGAGGGGGGAGAGAGGGGGGAGAGAGGGGGGAGAGAGAGGGGAGAGAGAGGGGGAGAGAGAGGGGGAGAGAGAGGGGGAGAGAGAGGGGGAGAGAGGGGAGAGAGGGGGAGAGAGAGGGGGGAGAGGGGGGAGAGAGGGGGGAGACAGGGGGAGAGAGAGGGGGAGAGAGAGGGGGGAGAGAGAGGGGGGAGAGAGGGGGAGAGGGGGGGGAGAGGGGGGGAGAGGGGGGGGAGAGGGGGGGAGAGGGGGGGGAGAGGGGGGGAGAGGGGGGGGAGAGGGGGGGAGAGGGGGGGAGAGGGGGGGGAGTGGAGAGAGAGGGGGAGAGAGGAGAGAAAGTGGGGAGAGAGGAGAGAGAGGAGGAGAGAGGGGGGGAGAGAGAGGGGGGAGAGAGGAGAGGGGGAGAGAGAGGAGAGAGGGGGAGAGAGGGGGGAGAGAGGGGGGAGAGAGGGGGGAGAGAGGGGGGAGAGGAGAGAGGGGGGGAGA